>NC_072440.2:28412272-28715303 GCF_028878055.3 Symphalangus syndactylus
ATACAGATATGCTGTTTTCTATTTAAAATAATTATCCTTCTAGCCATTCAGTAGGGCTCATGATGAGAAAAGATCATTTATTTCTACAGCTACATAAGGGTAAAAGATTAACAAATTGCCTTATAAATTTTAATAGACAAAATAAGCAATTCAAATGTCAAACTTACTAGACAAATTCCGATTCACCTGTACCTAAAACAGAGATGCAAAATAGGTACCATAAAACAAATTAATTTGATAATGAAATATTTGGTAAAACGTTAATACTAGGAACCTAATTTTATGTTGTTTTTAGTATATCTGCTCAATGGTAAAGTATTTACATAAAAAATATAGAGAAAAAACTGTCAGTAGTTTTTGTTTTACAGCAAAAAATAATACATGTAGTTTTAACACCTAATGTTTTTAAAATATTAAAGCAACAACATCTATAGCAAAACACCAAAACTTGCTAATCTAAAAATTTAATACAAATATTTTGAAAGCCAATCTTCCAAAATTACAATGATTTTAAAAGTCAATGGGCAAAAATATAAAACCTTGTACTTACTGGACTGTGTCTCTAGTAGTACATGGAAGAAAAAGAAAATTAGGTTAGAATTCTGAATACTGTATTTTTGTGATGTAATAATTTATCATTCCCTATTCAATCATATCTAAACTATATACACCTTAAAACACATACACTGTCAGATGGGAAAAAGTTAAGCAAATGAGGCAGCAAAATATATTCAGATATAATCTTTTCTTATCCAATATTAACTATAAAATTGTTCTGATTATTATTTTCATAGTATGAAATTAATACATGTTCATTGTTTTAAAAACAAACTGAAAAGAGAAGAGTACAAAAGAGAAAATTTAAAACTATTCACAATCTCACTACCCATATATTCCTCTAGGCTTTTGTTTTATATATTTAACATACATATTTTATATTAGTTATGCTCTTACATAACACACACTTTTAATGGTTTACAACCTCATACTTTGTATATATTCACCACCTTTTTTTTTTTTTTGAGACGAAGTCTCACTCTGTCACCCAGGCTGGAGTGCAGTGGTGCGATCTCGGCTCACTGCAACCTCCGCCTCATGGTTTTCAAGCAATTCTCCTGCCTCAGCCTCCCAAGTAGCTGGGACCACAGGCGCATGCCACCACGCCCGGCTAATTTTTTGTATTTTTTTTAGTAGAGACAGGGTTTCACTGTGTTAGCCAGGATGGTCTCCATCTCCTGACCTTGTGATCCACCCGCCTCGGCCTCCCAAAGTGCTGGGATTACAGGCGTGAGCCACCGTGCCCGGCCCTATATTCACCATCTTTTAAGCAACTCTGTACTTCAACATTAATTTTAACGTTAAAAAGTAATGGTACAATAAAACCTCATTTCAGAAACATTTTTGGTAGAAAGAAAATAGTTCTGAAACTAAATTCTGAAGTACATGACTGGGAGAAAACCACCTTTTTTTCCAAACAAATACATGTAACTACATAAAATATGTAATTAGACAACAATATGAAATGGTGAGAACCTTTATTCTTCATTATCCAGAAGAACAGATTTAATGTCAATCATGATGATCACATATAGATATACTTAACTGTCATCCTAAGAAATGCTTTTTTCACATAGTGTAACATTTTTAAGTTTAAAATTGACATCAATGAGGAAAAAATTTACTGGGATAATGTTTTATTTCTCCCTCAAATCCTATTAAATACGGTATTTTAGAATTGAGGAATTAACTATTAGCACTAAGAACTCTTATCTGTGCCTTTCCTTGTATGAAAAGTATGGGAAAATAAATGTTACAGTGGCAGACTAAAAAAAAATGCAAACATATAATTTAATCTTTAAATTCGTTTTTATAAAATTCTCTCTTACATAAGGCTCACAAAACATAGAAGAAACACTTCAAAATTAGATAAGGCAAAAATTAATGCTGCCAATTCAAAGAATTCTGCCAGAGACACACAGCACTGCTTACGAAATACAACAAATGGCAGAAATAGTGAATTTTTGACATTTTCACTTTCTACTTTCAAAAGCAAAATTAAGCCAAATTCACAAGTTTATTTTCCTGTATAAAAATTATAAACTAAGCATTTCCTCAGTCGACATGCTTAACAATTGCTAAGTAATGTCTGACCAGACACAGGCAGGTAAGAAAAATAAAGACTTTTATATAAAGAGTACAAACGTGTTTGTACTTACAGATATTGCTGGGGAGAGTGTTATATTCCCTATAGATACTTTTAATTCATCCAAAGAAGCCATTGTGTGGTGTGAGTTATTTGGATGAATAGGCTTAATTTCTATCCGATACTTCTTTGGTTCTTCATCTTCAGAGTCAGAATCACTAGATGAGTAGAAATGGTTCTCTTTGGTATGTGAGTTTCAGTTAAAGAATTGTTTTTAAATTACCTTAGACATACAACCAGTTTTTCACACATTTATTTTAAAAAAGGAATGAAACCTTTAAGAGTAAAACAGACTTTGGGCTGGGTGCGATGGCTCATGCTTGTAATCCCAGCACTTTGGGAGCCTGAGGCAGGTGGATCACAAGTTCAGGAGATCAAGACCATCCTGGCTAACATGGTGAAACCTCATCTCTACTAAAAATACAAAAAATTAGCTCAGCATGGTGGCACACACCTGTAGTCCCAGATAATCGGGAGGCTGAGGCATGAGAATCACTTTCACCCAGGAGTAGGAGGTTGCAGTGAGCCGAGATCGCGCCACTGCATTCCAGCCTGCGCAACAGAGTGAGACTTCATCTCAAAAAAAAACAAAGAATAAAACAGACTTTAACAGAAATAAGACTACTAACTTTTATTAATAAAAATATGTCAAGGCTGGTCGTGTTGGCTCACACCTGTAATCCCAGCACTTTGGGAGGCCAAGGCAGGTGGTTCACTTGAGGTCAGGAGTTCTTCACCAGCCTGGCCAACATAAAGAAACCCTGTCTCTACTAAAAATACAAAAATTAGCCAGGCATGGTGCGCACGCCTCTAATCCCAGCTACTTGGGGGATCGCTGAAACCTGGGAGGCAGAGGCTGCAGTGAGCTGAGATTGTGCCACTGCACGCCTGCCCGGGCAACAGAGTGAGACTCTGTCTCAAAAAAAAAAAAAAAAAAAAAAAAAAAACAACAACAACAACAAAAACACATGTCAAATGACAAATAAGGAATCGCATTTTATAATTAATAAAAAATTGGAAGAGGCTTTAATACATGATTTTCTTATAACTGCCTACTTATATGCCAACATAATCCATAAGAATACTAGATGATGAAAGGATATTCTGATTTGTTTCTGGTTTAATACTGTAGCCTTCTTCATCTACATCAGGAATGTTCTAAGGAAAAAAGAAAAAAAATTATAATGACAACTGTAATGTATAAAATTATTAGAGATTATCAAAGTAGCCTCAGGTATTACTAAGGAACCAAACCACTTCTCAGATATCAATAGGTTAACGAAATGATGAACACCGAAGAAAAATTACATCCTTTTATTTAATTAGCTTCAAATCACACTCCATGCTTTGGATATCTGAAGGAGGAAAGACCTGCAAAATGAAACAGGAGAAACACAACTCATAATTTCAGGGCACAAAATCACCGAGGTGGAGACCAATTCAGATTGCTCGATATCTACAGTTTCTGTTATAAATGAGGAAGAATAAGTTAGTTTAAAAAGTACATGTGATTTGAAAGCTATTATCAAGCTAAATATCCTTATTGCTATAAGCTCTATGGAAATATAAGATCTAGCACCTCCTTACGCAGTTTAAAGTCTGGGTGAACTAGTGAAACTATCTAAGACAAACCATCAATGTCTGCCAACATGCCATAAAGAGTGACAACAAGACACCATGTGTCTCATGAGAGAGGCAGCCCTGACAAAATAAAACAAGACCAAAAAAAACCTAAACCTGGATCTTATCAAGCCCCTAGATCCAAATGCCAATTTAAATAATATAAAGAAGTAAAACATAATACAGTATGGCAACATAATCAGCAAAATCCAGACTGAAGGAAACTATAAAACAAACCACTTAGTCTTGCCAATAAAAACACAGAAAGCGGGCCGAGTGCAGTGGCTCACGCCTGTGGTCCCAGCACTTTCGGAGGCTGAAGCGGGTGGATCATGAGGTCAAGAGATCGAGATCATCCTGGCCAACATGGTGAAACTCCATCTCTACTAAAAATACAAAAATTAGCTGGGCATGGTGGTGCATGCTTGTAATCCCAGTTACTCTGGAGGCTGAGGCTGGAAAATCGCTTGAACCCAGGAGGTAAGGTTGCAGTCAGCCGAGATCACGCAACTGCACTCCAGCCTGGCAACAGAGCGAACTCTGTCAAAAAAAAAAAAACAAAAAAAAACCAGAAAGCTAAATAGAGAGGGAGGGAGGGAAGGGGAACCTATAGATCAAGAGAGACTTAAGACATATCAACAACTTTAAACAAAGCATAATAAAATGGACATCAAAGATGATAAATATAAATACTGAATGGTTATTTCAAAATACTAAGGAGTTGTAAATTATTTCTAGATGTGATGATATTGTGATTATGTTTTAAAGATATATATAATGTACCGCTTCTCAGCCTTTTGGCTAAGAAGTGTAAAGATATATATAATGTAAATTCAGATGAAATTATATTATTCTAGAATTTGGGCAGAGGAAATGGATGGGCAGGATTGGCTGGGGCAAGCTGTTGGGGCTGACTGATGAGAGCCCCAACATGAGAGACCATGATGCTATATATATATATATATATATATATATATATATATATGTTAATATATACCTATGTGTGTATATATGTATATATGTGTATATATATGTGTGTGTACATATATATATATACACACATATACACACACACAAACATACATTTGTTTAGAATTCTTCGAAATAAAAAGATAAAAATAATCTAGCTGGGAGTATTAAAAATAGCAGAAGTTGCCTAAATATTATAACTCAGAAATTAGTTTAAATGCATTTTAACAACTTCAAGAAGGGGTTTTCTGGTCACATCATAAAATTCCCATAAGTTGAAAGAACACTGCAAACAAGGAGAAATAACATACACAAAGACACAGAAAGATAAACAAACATTCAGTTCAGATGTTCAGAAAAAGGTTTTTTTCAAGTTAAAGAAAACTGGGCATGCCTAAAAGCAGAAGAGGAGCCAATAAATACTACAGATATCACAAATATGTGAGACAAAATGAGAACAAGGTCCTCTAAGAGTCAAGAAAAAACAGGATAAGACAAAAAGGCCCCTCCCTGTTCCTCAAGGACTAGGAAAAAATAAAAGGAAGAAAACAGGTATTTGCGTAGGAATGCCAGCAGCTTTGTGGACAACCAATTTTTCATTCAAATTCTCAAAGTAAAGAAATAAAAGGTTAAGACTACGTGTATCTTGGGGTGTGGTGTGTGAAGCGAAAGGACTGAGAGTGTAAATATAAACCATAAGCAAAAAACAAACAAAATGAGAAATAAAAGACTACCAAGAAAATTAAAACTACATTAAGACAGCAAATTCATAAGCTTGAAAATATACTCTGTTGGTGAAGCTGCGGGGGAAAGGCATATTCATACTTTGTGGGTATTAATACAAATTGGCACAACCCCTATAGAGAAAAATCCGGCAATGTGTAACAAAACTACATATATATTCACTCTTTTACCCAGGAATCCTATTTCTAGAAATTCACCGTGAAGACACAGCTCCAACTATTTAAAAATACATATGCACAAGGTTATTCATCAAAGATTACTTATAACCTGTAATTATTAGAAATTACCTAAATGTCCAAGCACAGCTGAATAAACTATGGTACATACACAAAATGGGTAGACCCATTCCTCCATATCTGCAGGTTCGGTTTCAGTATTTGCATGTATTCAACCAACTGCAGATTGAAAATATTTTTATTTTATTTATTTAGTTTTTTGAGATGGAGACTCGCTCTGTCACCCAGGCTGGAGTGCAGTGGCCCAATCTCAACTTACTGCAACCTCCCTCCACCTCCTGCAGTGATTCTCCTGCCTCAGCCTCCCTAACAGCTGGGATTACAGGCGCCCCTAACAGCTGGGATTACAGGCGCCCACCACCACACCCAGAAAATTTTTGTATTTTTAATAGACACATGGTGTCGCTATATTGGCCAGGCTGGTCTCGAACTCCTGGCCTCAGTTGATCTGCTCACCTCGGCCTCCCAAAGTGTTGGGATTACAGGCATGACCCACTGTGCCCGGCAAAAATACTTTAAAAAAATAAAAAATAAGCTGATTGTGGTAGCTCATGCCTGTAACCCCAGTTCTTCAGGAGGCTGAGGCAGGAAGATTGCTTGAACCCAGGAGTTTGAGACCAGCAGTAGAGTTGGCAATATAGTCAGATCTCATCTCTACAAAAAATTAAAACATCAGCTGAACATGGAGGCATGCACCTGTAGCCCAGCTACTAGGGAGCTGAGGTGGGAGGATTGCTTAAGCCTGGGAGGTAGAGGTTGCAGTGAGCCCAGATGGTGCCAATGCACTCCAGCCTAGGCAACAGAGCAAGACTCTGTCTCAAAATAAATAAATAAATAAATAGTACACAAAACATGAATCTTTAAAAAACACAGTAAAACAACTATTTACAATATCCATTTACATTGTATTAGGTATTATAAGTAGTCTAGAGATGATTTAAAGTATGACTTAAAGGATGTGTGTGGCTTATATGTAAACACTATGACAGTTTATGTAAGGGACTTGAGCATTCAGTGATTCTGGTATCCTCAGGGGATTCTAGAACCAATACTGCAAGGACACTGAGGAACAATTATACTATGTAGCTGTTTAAAAAAAAAAATGAGAAAAGTTTCTATGAACTAATATAGAGTGACTGCCAGGAAATACTGCTAATTTTTAAAAAGCCAAGTAGTAAAGAACATATATAGTATTATAACTTTTAAGTAAGAAGGGCAAATAAGAACACAAACATATATCTGCTTATCTTTGTTTAAAAAAAAAAAACTACAGAAAGGATAATTAGAACACAATAAAGTTGGTTAGCTACAAGGAAAGGCAATGGGGTAGAAGGGACACAGGAAAGAGGAACACTTCTCTGAATATGCTTTTGTGGTTAGATGATGGAATATCCGAAATTTTGGGGCAATATATACTTAAGTATTTAGAGACAAAGGGCCAGAATATATTTAATTTGTGCTCAAATGGATCAGAAAAAAATATTATACACATATAAACACATGCACAAACATAGAGAGAATGCAAATGTGACAAAAATAAAGGGCATACAAGTGTTCTTCGTATTATTTCATTCTTGCAATTTTGTAAGTTAGAAATGATTTCCAAATTTCAAAAAAATTTTAATAGAAAGAAAAAGCTGCCAAGGAATTGCAGCAAAAATCCTTTTACTGGTAAGGTATTCTGTTCTTCTAATCACTTTCAAAAGCTCAGCAAGAAAGATATGAAGAACTGTGAAGGCAGGCACAACACAAGGTTAGGGAGAACTGAGGGCAGCATTTATGTGACTATCACTTCCAGACTAAATAAACAGTCTAATGTGGCTAGCAGTGAGCTAACAGATGGAATTAAAAACTAGAAATAAAAAATCTAACGTAGGGTGAAGGGCAGCTTCCATGGATAAAAAGATGACAAAGGCCGTATTTTTAACACTGAAGGTAGAGCCCTTTCTTTCTACTGCTTGCTAATATGCAAATATCACTTTAAAATACTTTAAAAATAAGGAAACTTTGCTAATTGTGAATCTTTTTAGAAATCAGAATGAAAGAGTTTTTCAAAATACTTTGTCCCCATTCCAAGTACCCTAGAAACACACCAGGTATTTAGTCTCCCAGAGGTTCTATCTCAAATTTAACAATGGACTACTTTAAATTTGTTTAGAATACACTATTTGTTTACAGAATAAACTATATAGCACAATGTAATAATTTAATAATACCAAGCTGTTTTCTACATGGCTGAGTAAGCAGCTTTTGGACCAACCTCCTGCAGATTACAACGATAAATTCTAATCAAAACACATCAACAGGCCAGGCACGGTGGCTCAGGCCTATAATCCCAGCATTTTGTGGGAGTCAAAACAGGAGGATCACTTGAGGCCAAGAGTTCAAGACCAACCTGCTCAATATAGCAAGACCTTGTCTCTACTCAAAAATAAAAAAATTAGCTGGGTGTGTTGGCACATGCCTGTAGCCCTAGCTACTTGGAAGGCTGAGGCAGGAAGGATCACTTCAGCCAAGGAGTTCAAGGCTGTGGTAAGCTAGGATTGTGCTACTGCACTCCAGCCTGGGCCACAGATCAAGAACCTAGCTCTATTAAAAACAAAACAAAAAAACCACCATAAACAACTATCTGGAGGTAATGGAAAATGACCTAGCGCACCCACTAAAATAGCTCTACAAAGTGATTCACTGAAAAATTCCATAAAGTCACAATGTAATTCTAAAAAAGGATTCAAATAACCTACAGAAAGGCAAGAAAAAAGCAAAATGAAACAAAAAACAGAGGAACAAACAAAACAAAAAATAGCAATCTTAAAATCTGACAGTATCATTACATATAAATATATATATCAATTAAAAGGCAGAGATTGGCAGAATGGATTTTTAAAAACATAATCGAACTATCTGCTGTCTATAAGAAACTCACTTCAAATATAACAATATAGTTAGGTTGAAAGAAAAAGGATGGAAACAATTATACTAGGCAAACATGAATAATAACAAAGGGGAAAAGAGGCTGTCTTTATATTAAAGTAGATTTCATAAAGAAAATTACTAGGGTCAGAGAGGAACATTATGTCCACACAAAAACCTGTACACAATTGTTCATAGTAACTTTATTTCTAATAGTCAAAAATTGAAAAGCAACCAAAATGTCCTACAATGGGTGAGTGGGTAAACAAACTTTAGTACATCCAAAACAGGGACTACTACACAGCAATAAAAAATAAACTATTCATATGTACCACAACCTAGATACATCTCCAAAGAACTGTGCTGAGTGGAAAAAAGCCAATATCAAAAGCATACATATTGTATGATTTCACTTATAGAACAACCTTGAATTGACAAAATTATAGGAATGAAGAAAAGGTTAGTGGTTGCCAGAGGTTAAGGAAGGCATAAGGAAAAGTGGCTGTAAAAGGGCAACCAACATGAGAGATTGTTGTGGTAATGAAAATGTCCTGTTTTGATTGAATTAGTGTCAATATTCCAGTTGTGATACTACATGACAGTTTTGTAAAGTGTTCGTGTCAGGAGGAAGGGGTAACAAGTACACAGTACTGTTATATACACCATCTTTGCAACCTTCTATGCATCTTTATTTCAAAATAAAAAGTTTTTCCTAAAAGCAGTGATTCTCAGTGTACTATCTTTTTACTGCTAGAACTATTCATAGAAACCTGATGTTAATAAAAACATACACATTACTTGTGTTCATCTTTACCCATTCAATCCATGATTTCTATATTAGGGCCCATACAGCTGGAGTGAAGCCCTAGGTCAAAAGCAGTATGAACAAGAATAGAACAGGCAACTTCACCCATCAATCTTAAAGGCAGTTGCTTACTCTGGCTAAAGAGGTGGTGGCAATTTAAAAAATATACACCAGAATGGAGCTCAAGAGTCAATGAAATGTTTCTTAATTTCTGTTTGGAATGTGGACATAGGCCAAAACCAAAAAAAAAGAAAAAAGAAAAAGAGAGCAATTACACTTTCTTGGCCAACTTTCAAAAGATGCAGTTGCTAAAAATAATTTTTTAAGTTACACAGACCTTTAAAGAAAGGGATAAGAAATGAACAATAATTTCCCTACCATGATAGCCTATTGATGTTTTAAAAAATAATTAGTAAGAAGAAGCCATGAATAGGCCATAAGTTATTATTTATAGGCTACAAATAAAAGAAAATAACAAGCCTGTATAACATAGTGAGACACTGCCTCTACTAAAAATGAAAAAACATAGCCAGGCATGGTGGCATATGCCTGTGTTCCCAGCTACTCAGGAGGCTGGAATGGGAGGAATGCTTGAGCCTGGGAGGTAGAGGCTGAAGTGAGCTATGATTGTGCCACTGCACTCCAGCCTGGGTGACTGTATTCGTCTGTTCTCACATCGCTATCAAGAACTATCTGAGACTGGGTACTTTATAAAGAAAAGAGGTTTAATCGGCTCACAGTCCTACAGGCTGTACAGGAAGCATGGCTAGGGAGGCCTCAGGAAACTTACAATCATGGCGGAAGGCAAAGAGGAAGGAAGCACATCTTACATGGCCAGAGTAGGAGGAAGAGAGTGAAGGGGGAGATGCTACACACTTTCAAACAACAAGTGAGAACTACGAGAACAGCGAGGGGGAGATCTATCCCCTGACCCAATTGCCTCCCACCAATCCCTTCCTCCAACACTGGGGATTACAATTTGACAACAGATTTGGACAGGGACACAAATCCAAGTCACATCAGCCACAGAGCAAGACCCCATCTCAAAATAAAATAAGTAAAAACGAGTCTCCTTTCTCTACTGATCACTGTAATTCTTGGCCCCAAAGGTATCCACAAGTAAAGTGTCTTGTAACTCATTCTTCTAAAATAAAGATAACACATATACCCACATATTTATATCTTATTTTTAAAACAGCAATCGCTTAAAATATCATACTTGCTTTTATTAAGTTCTTTCCATATCAGCAGACACAGATCAACGCAGATCAACTTAATTCTTTATAACATCTATTACCCCACCAATTTATTTAATCAGTTCCCATTTTGATGGATGCTTTGGTGTTTCCAGTTTTTTGCTAATGTAAACAATGTTGAAATAAGTATCTATCTATCCCTCACTTTCTATATATGCATGAATCTTGATCAAGTGTGTGTCTGTGTGTGTACATACATATATACACTAATACAATGTGTGTGTGTGTGTGTGTGTGTGTGTAAAGTTTTGTTACTATAACTGTAACAGTAAATTCCTAGCAGTGAGATGGCATGGTCAAAAATGAACTCGCATTTCTTATTTGGGGCAATACTGCCAAACTATCCACAAGACAGACGGTATCAATTTACATTCCTACCAACAGTATGAGCGTATCAAAACCTTTGCTGGCCAGGAACAGTGGTTCACGCCTGTAATCCCAGCACTTTGGGAGACTGAAGCAGGAAAATGGCTTGAAGCCAGGAGTTCAAGAGCAGCCTGCGCAACACAACCCCAACTCTACCAAAAAAAAAAGTTTAAGAAATCAGCTGGGCATGGTGACATGTGCCTGTAGTCCCAGCTACATGGGAGGCTGAGGCAAGATGATCGCTTGAGCCCAGGAGTTCATGGATACAGTGAGGTATGATCACACAACTGCACTCAAGCCTGAGCAACAGAGTGAGACCTTGTTTCTAAATTAAAAAACAAAAAATTAAATTAAAAAGAAATTTGCCAATATAATTAGACACTAGAGTAAATTCATTCTAATTTCTATCAGAAGAACACCACTATTTTTAGCAATATTTATTATGGTTATCACTTTTATTTCTTTTTATGAAAATTGACCATTTTTATCCTATGCCCTTTTCCTACTAGGCACTCACTTACTTTTTGTATTGATTTGCATATAAACTTTATAAATAAAAGCAATTAGCCCCTGTCACACGTCTTGCAAAGATGCTCTGCCAGTTTGTCTCTGATGATTCAAATCCTTTTATAATGTATTTTTTCCAGTTTTATATATTTTTCATCTCTACACAGTCAAATTTATCAATCACGTCTTATTCAGTATTAGAATTTTGTATTCTTTTGTATTCTGGGTAAGTACTAAGTAAAGTTTAAAACTGGATAATATTGATCATTATAAAATAGTATCAATTAGTTACTGAATTAAAAATGTTTTACTTAAAGGGAATATATGTAAACTAAAACATGAAGTATTAAAGTTGTATTTAATTTTACATCATCAACTTAATGCTACAAATAATTCAGAAATAAAATGTATAAAAATAATGCAGAAATAAAATGAGTACTAAAGTTAATGCCAAACACATCTGCTGCTTTTCATTAATTAGTTAACCAAGGATATTAAACAGAGTAACCAAGTGGTAAGGTAAACATTGTAACTCCAAAAATACACTGATGATTTTAACCCCATAACTCATTATAAGTCTATTTCTTATTTTTCATATAAATTTGTTAACAAATCATAATTGTATTTTAAGGCCAAAATATAAAACAAAATACTAACTTTATCTTAGTTAAGTAACATAAAACACACTGTTTCACAAAATATTTTTAGTTATTTTGGTACACTATGATGCTGTAAAAGATCAAAATGTTTTTGGATCAAAGGAAACAATAGTTATGCAGGCAAGAACAATAAGCAATGGACAGAGATTGTTTGAAACTCCTATACTTATCAACATGAACGGTATCTAATGAACAGTATCTAATGAACAGTTTTGAAAAATATGTCTGTCTACACATTACTTAACAGCATTTGGTAAATGTACTCTCTCACTGTAGCCAAAGGGAGCTCTATTTGATGTCTTCTTTAATTACACATAAAGAAATACATTTAATCAAGAAATATAAGCAACCCTTCTTTAAAGTAAAACAAAAAGCACAGAAAAGTACTGACCATGGTTCTTGTTCCTGTTATTTCTAAAATGACAAGCTCTTAAATGAACTCAAATGCATGCACAATGTTGTATTTTAATAGAGCTAAGAATAAATGAGTAAGAACACCACATTTTAAAATAAAGTATACAGATTTGATTTCTGGCATGTTTCCCAAGAAAAAAACAGTATGATATGGCACCACTCCAATTTTAAAAGTAAAATGTCCACTCTTCAAAGGTGGTTAGAAATACTTTCTATTTAACAGGAAAGCATCTGGCAATGTAAATCCAAAAATGCATCTGTAAAATAATTTTAATAGTGATTTTACAATATGATGGTATTTTTCTTTGAAAGACTGGTAACAACTCAACTCAGATATGTTAGGTTTGTCTTAATGAAAATAACTAATCTAAATTGTTTACATCAAAGTTAAATCTACTTACCAGTGAATCTGCATCAGGACATTCCCTATTAAAACAAAATATCAGAAATACTCAATAATTAGAATTGTCTGCTAATTATGCTTGTTCGAAGTATTTACTTTGGTACTTAAACATAGCTTTTATTTAAACTCTACAAAAAATATTTAGAGAAATCAAACCACGAAGATTAAAACATACCAAATTATTTTAAAATTCAAAAAAGGCATTCTTACACCCATACCACCTGACAAAATAAAAAACAAACAGCTTACAAGTATTCCTTTTTTTCTGTCAGCTTACATTATGCTTTAAGAGCTTATAAATATTCAAAAACCTATTTTGAAAAGTAATTCTTTTCCATGAATATACTCACACATCAAGAAAGCTGTCAGTCCTACAAGGCTTTCTAATAGCTTTTCATCCAAGTAAAGCAAGTTAAAAAAATGTCCTTAAAGAAGAAAGCTTGACTTTAAAAAAAAGTCAGTATTAAGTAGGAAGTAGTCTGAAAACCTAAAACTACTGGAAAAAATACAATTTTTAAACACTTCAGTTTCATTTGAAGTACTTTCCATAACTTAGTAGATACAAAAGTCAAAGCCAGCTTTTTCCAAATATACTGCGTAGACTTCCAGTCGGATAACTTTCTTATGTAACGTAATATGTAGTTGAGAACTGAAATTCTATCACTTAACTGATAAACAAGTATTGAATTTGCATATACACTAGTGAAAAGTATTATTTAAAATGTAAAACTAAAACATAAAGAAGACCTAAATATGTACAACTAAGGACAGTGAGGTTATTAAAAATGAGGTTAGAAGAATTTCCATGTATTCACTCTAAAATAAATTCACAAACAAAAATTAAGAGCGCAGACTTAAAAAGTTTTTGGACCTTTGACTTGTGACAGTTAATGCACACAAAGCAGGCTAAGCATCCCTAATCCAAAAATCTGAAATCCAAAGTGCTCCAAAATCTGAGAGTTTTTGAACACTAACAGGATGCTCAAACAAAATGTTCATTGGAACATTCTGGCTTTGGGATTTTTGGTTTAGGAATGCTCAACTGGATGTATTCTGCAAATATTTCAAAATCCAAAAAAATCTGAACTCCACTTCTGGTCTCAAGCATTTCAAAGGATACACAATGTGTGTCAAAATCTTATACAAACAGATAAATGCCATTTATCCAAATACTAAGCAAACACCAGAAGAATCTACAAAATTGAAGAATTTTCTTAAAGGAAAGTAGGATGAAACAGCCTGAAAAAATTAAAAAGGAGGAAGATGACTACATTGCTCTTAATCCAAAATGAAGTACCAAAGAGACAGGGTAAATGCAAACCCCAGGTGACTTTCTTTCTTTCTTCTTTTTTTTTTTTCTTTTTTTCTCTGACACAGAGTCTCACTCTGTCACCCAGGCTAGATGGAGTTCAGTTGCATCATCTCGGCTCACTGCAACTTCGGCCTTCCAGGTTCAAGCAATTCTCCAGCCTCAGCCTCTCAAGTAGCTGGGATTACAGGTGTGTACCACCACACCTGGCTAATTTTTGTATTTTTAGTAGAGATAGGGTTTCACAATGTTAGCCAGGCTGGTCTTGAACTCCTGACCTCAAGTAATCCACCCTCCTCGGCCTCCCAAAATGCTGGGTTTACAGGTGTGAGCCACCGGGCCTGGCCCCCCAGGTGACTTTCTATCCACTTAAAAGTCATTTAAAATTGCACATTTTGAAATACAGCTTCCTTACTGGTAGATGAGAAACATTATATTTTTCTAAACTTACGCATACTCTGAAGAAATGTTCCAGAAAAGGCATAATAATAATCCAATCCTTCTAGAGAATCAAATTAATCAAGATGTTAGAACATTCCTACTTTCTTCTTTTTTTAAAAAAGATGCAGTTTGAACATAAAAGGAAGTGCTGAAGTTCCAAAGAGTTTATTCTCTGGCTTTAAGCCAAAACACTCCAGTCACTGGGGTAAAGTACTTATCTGTTTGCCTTCACAGTGGGCTGTATGACACCTGCAGATGAAGCTCCAGGAAGAGGAAGCTCTGAAAAGGGCCTGTCTCCCACAATTACTAGCATCTCAAAAGCCTTCAGGCTATGAAGAGGCATGCCAAGAGCCTCTGGCATTTCAGGCAAAGTGAATTCTAACATTTTTCCTGCCAAGAAGTTTGAAAGAAGGTGATGATGGTACAGTGGTTTAAGCACTGGCTTTCTGCTCTAGTATTGCCATTGGTTAAAAGACAAAAACAAAAAACCACCCTAAGTGGCTTAATATCATATTGGGAAATTATTGATAAGGAAAACTGTTTTAAAAACCTGGTTAAAAAATACTATATGCTCCTTACATGAACAGTAATGAAACCCATACATTATAAAACTAATTTAAGGCCATGATTCTATACAATAAAGCCACTAACAGATGAACTAGATGTATTTTAAACATTTACTTACTAATCAATTGATCAGATTTCAATATGTATTGCTAATATTATAAAAATAGATTAGGTTTCACCCCCTTAAAAATATACCCTTCATAAATGCTCAAGAAAGACATTTGCAGAAGATTTGATAACTATAGATATAGATGACTTTGCAATTGGTCTTGATTTGTTAACCAAATACTCCTTGGGAGAGGGGAAGAGACAGTCATTTAAAATGAAAGAAATTCTAGGAAACTCAAATAGAAATATAACTAGGTAGAAAGCAAGAATACCCAAAGCACAAACTGTTCTCATACGTTAAAAATATGAGTGCCCATCAAACATTAAATCTCATGAGAATTCCGTTGATTATGCTAGGGAGGCGGGGTTTTTAAACGAATTTTCAGTCAATGTTGGTGGGTCAACAAATCACTCAAGACTTTTGATTGGTGTTGCTTCAATCTAACTGGACCGAGTAATCATGGAAAGAAAGATTCCTTTAATTCTAGTTTGTCTCTGAATAATCAGGCTCAAAGATTCTTAACCCCAGGTATACATTAGGAATCAAAGGGGCTGCTTAAAACAAAAAAGAGCAAAAACTATGTTGAGGTTTCATGTTGAGAGAATCTGATTTAATTGATCTGAGGTGGGACCTGGCATAGGTATATTTATTTTAATTTCCCAGGTAGTTCTAATGTGTAGCCAAAGTAAAAAACAAACAAAAACTTCAGTTAGCTAATCTAAACTCAATTTCTTACATGCTTATTATATATTCTTTGTATATTAATTTTTTATTTTTAAAAGAAGGTAAATCAGGCCGGGCGCGGTGGCTCAGGCCTGTAATCCCAGCACTTTGGGAAGCTGAGGCGGGTGGTTCACCTGAGGTCAGGAGTTCGTGACCAGCCTGGCCAGTATGGTGAAACCCTGTCTCTACTAAAAATACAAAAAATAAGCCAGATGTGGTGGTGGGCGCTGTAATTCCAGCTACTTGGGAGGCTGAGGCAGGAGGAGAATCGCTTGAACCTGGGAGGTAGAGAATGCAGTGAGCCAAGATCACTCCACTGCACTCCAGCCTGGGCAACAACAGTGAAACTCCATCTCAAAAAAAAAAGAAGGTAAATTAGACTTATAAGTGGACCAAATATTCCATCTAAAAATGATGACCTAGTATAAATGGTAAAATGTTAGGGCTTTTCTCTCCCCTATTTAACATTTTCCATCAATGTATGTATAGGTATCACTATGTGCTTATACACTTAGAATTGTCTAGAAGGATTTTCATCAAATAGTTGACCAGAGATTTTCTCTTAGGCATTAAGACTTTGATGAATTTTTAGTTTTCTTTGCACTATTAATTTTTTAAAATATGCATTTATCATTTTATAAAAATAAGGATATTTCAAAAATTTCCATTTCTAGACATTAAAGCTTTTGTCTATAATGTCTTAACATTTTAAAATAATTAGTAAGTTAATACTTTGATCTAAAACCAGAGGAACTGGCAAATGTATTTATTAATATTTAGAAAGGCTTGTTTTTCACACCTTACACATATACTTTTGAGTTATTTCCAAAATACTTTTTTCTTTCCAAATTCAAGTCTTATTCTTAATCACTTATAAAAACAAAAAGGATTTTGACAATATTTAAAATACTTACACAGATTCTGCATCTTTTTCCTTTTTAATGATTCCTGGCAAAGCAAACGTCTTTCTTTTCCTTGGTTTTATACCTTTAAAATAAATATATATTGTTACAGAAACATAAACGTTCCTGATAAACATATTAAATTTATAATTACATCTTGCATCCTCACACATAATTTGCTCATAACTGCTGATGCTAAATGTGGATGACAGAAATAAAGTTATCAACCACTCAACCCTACTGGTTAGACTTTTCTTATGTTAATAAAACAGTCTATTATTTATCAAAAGATCATAGAACATTTACTTGATAAAATTTTCTTTTCTTTTCCTAAGCCTCCCTTAAGTCACCTTACACATAATAAGCATATGGAGATATCTTAAAACTTCAAAGAAAGGACATTATTCATTATACTAAATTTTGTTATAAATGTCAAATCATGTTATAAAGGTCAAATCATGTTTGCTTTTTAGAGGGCCACAAAATATAAATCTATTGTTTCAGATAAAAAGATGATACAGCAGACCCATTAGAAGTATAATATGGGGCCAGGTGCAGTGACGCATGCTGATAATCCCAGCACTTTGGAAGGCCAAGGCGGACAGATCACTTGAACTCAGAAGTTCAAGACCAGCCTAGGCAACATGGTGAAACCCTGTCTCTACAAAAAAAAAAAAAATACAAAAGATTAGCTGAGTGTGGTGGTGCATGCCTGTGGTCTTAGCTACTCAGGAGGCTGGGGTGAGAGGACTGCTTGAGTCCAGGAGATGGAGGCTGCAATGAGCTGTGATCACACCACTGCACTCCACCCTGAGTGATGGAGTGAGACCCTACCTCAAAAATTTAAAAAAAAAAAAGAAAAAAAAAAAACCAAAAATACAGAAAACAACAACAAAAAAAATGGAAGTAAGTTTACAATATGGCATTCTTGTGTCCATATGTTGTCCCTAATACAAACAATGCTATAAATGGATTCTACCATAACCGAGGAGTACAGATTATCTTTGATTTTCCTAATAAGGCATCCTCTTCTTTTATGACAAATTATTTTTAAAGGCCAGTCATGCTATTAACTTTTGATAGAATTCAGCACTTAAGGCCTGGTGTGGTGGATCTCGCCTATAATCCCAGCACTTTGGGAGGCCGACGTGGGCGGATCACCTAAGGTCAGGAGTTTGGGACCAGCCTGACCAACATGGTGAAACCCCGTTTCTACTAAAAACACACAAAAAATTAGCCGGGCTTAGTGGCGCATACCTGTAATCCTGGCTACTTGGGAGGCTAAGGGAGGAGAATCATCCAAACCAGAAGGCGGAGGTTGCAGTGAGCTGAGATCACGCCACTGCACTCCAGTCTGGGTGACGGAGCAAGACCCCGTCTCAAAAAAAAGAATTCAGCACTTAAAATTTAGGTGTTTACTCTGAGAATTGAGCAGTAGAGGCTGGGTGCAGTGGCTCACGCCTGTAATCCTAGAGCTTTGGAGGCTAAGGTGGATGGATCACTTGAGCTCAGGAGTTCAAGACCAGCCTAGCCAACATGGTGAAACCCTTTCTCTAAAAAAAATACAAAAGTTAGCTGAGCGTGATGGCATATACATGTAGTCCCAGCTAATTCTGGAGCTGAGGTGGGAGGATCGCTTGGATCTGGGAGGTCGAGGCTGCACTGAGCAGAGATCGTACCACTGTACTCCAGCCTGGGAAACAAGGTGAGACCCTGTCTCCCAAAAAATAAAAACAGAAGAGAGCAGTGGAGACCTTAGGTTTAAGCTAGCCCCTCATCTTACAGATGACGAAATTCAAGAAGGGTTTTTGTTGTTGTTTTTGAGACAGGGTCTCACTCTGTCGCCCAGGCTGGAGTGCAGTGGTACAATCATAGCTCACCACAGGCTCCTCCTCCCAGGCTCCAGCAATCCTTCCACCTCAGCCTTCCCAGTAGCTGGGACTACAGGTGCACACCACCACACCTGATAATTTAAAAAGTTTTTTTGTAGAGATGGGGTCTCAGCATGTTTCCCAGGCTGGTCTCGAACTCCTGGACTCAAGTAATCCTCCTGCCTCAGCCTCCCAAAGTGCTGAGATTACAAGCATGAGCCACTGTGCCCAGCCAAATGATGGTAATATTAACATTAATTAATGAAATGTTACCCACTGTACAATTAGCACTACACATTACAGAGATGAGTTTCATATTCATGACATTAGAAGGCTTAAACATGGATGTCAATGAAGAAAACTATTTCAATGTATATTTAAAAACAAATGCATGTTATACTCAATCTTTAAAAATATATAATCTAACACACTAATATTATTTTGGGAAAATCTGTTATTTATTAAGCAACAAGTAGCATCTGCAGGCCTTCAAACTAATTTCAGATTTTTATAGCATTCCATTCCATAGGTATGCTGACACCTAGGGATAGCAGTCCCTCCTTATTTGTTCAATGAACAGAAGATACTAGCTAGCTGCCATGTGCATTAACATAACTAATCAACTTACCTTCAACTGCACTAGCAGTGTCACATTCTTCAAATTCAATAAGGCCTGGAAAAAAAAAATTGAAAAACTTCCAGTAGAAAAAAATCTATCGGGTAAATTTTAAAACTTTTTTTTTACATTTTAAATTTTTTATTCTACTTTTAATTGACAACGCATCTTTTTAATTGTTCTGAAATGGTTCTAGTTGTTACCTAATAGTTAATTCAAATATCAGTAATAAATTTTAAAAATCAAATAATTCTAACAGTGAAAAATAACTGAGACCAGCCCATTATGATCACAATAATTTACTGAAAACCAATTATATGTGATGCCACAGAACTAGAGACAAAAGAATATGCAGTTTCTGCTTTCAAAGCTGGCAGTACTGTTAATGAGAGGAAACAAGCATGGTAAAGGTGGTTGCTGAATCCTCGGTGGTGTTCATGGGAAGAACAGGGCTACCAAGATAGTAAATACTAGTAGAACATAAGCTTGGGACCTCATCTGTCCTGTTCATCACTGTATCTTCAATACTTAAAAAATGCCAGGTAAATAATAAGTTGGGTAAATAAGTAAATATTTATTGAATGAATAAATGAACTAATTACAGACTACTTAAGTGGTGACCTTGGGATTATAATCCAGATCTCTCTAACTGTATAGCAGGTCAAGGAATGTGAACTACAGCTTACAGGAAATAGTAAGAGTTTTCACATAAGATCATACACATCGACCCACAAAGCGATCTTCAAGGACAATTAATTTAGCACTGCTATGAGAGATAGACTGTAGAAGAGGAGGATGATAAAGTGGAAGTCATTAGAAAACAATTAAAATAGCCCTGAAATGACTGACTGCTCAGACTAGCCTTAAATGCCATAAAATATGGCATACTTCATATATGTGAAATATCAAATTATTTGGCAGTAGAGAAAGTAGCAAAACATGAATTACTCTCCTAATGAAATATCCCAAAAGCTAAATATGAGACTAAAAAATTATCTCCCACTAAGTTGTCATTTAGTCCTTTTTATATATAAATTCATGAAAGTCTAGCATTTTTTTGTGAAATAATTTTTAATTTATTAATGGTAACTGGTATAACTTGCTATATGAAGAAATTTTAAAATAGAGCTTGAAATACAGAGTAGATGATAGAGGATTTTGTTACTGGTTCTTCTGAGATGTGAAACTTAACTATGTACAAATTCATGATCAGCATTATTCTTGATCATTCCATTATAAAAGAAAGCCACCGATTAACAACAAAGATTTCTCTACAAATTCGGGGATCTAAAAATATTGTCTTAATATCCCTCTCCCTCCCCCTAAATCTAAGATTTATTTCTGTGTGGTTCTAGTTTCCATTCAAATAAAATAAATTAACACTTACTAATAAGCAGAATAAAACAGTCATAAAAGTGAGTTGATAAACAAGGTCCTAATCAATTATTAGTATGTTCCTTATTAGTACATTCTTCTAAATATAAACAAAGACTAAAAAAAAGTTTATCACTTCTATCCAAAAAAGCCTTAAAGAGTCAGAAAATGACCCAATTAAAAATTTAAGGACTTTATTCAAACCCATTCTGCAAATCTGGAAGCTGAGAAATCATTTAATAAAAGGGTACTGAGCTTGTTCTCAGAATCTCTTAGAGGCCTATCGTAACAATTTACAATGAGATGAGGGCAGGCTGAAAAATCAATAAGGGTAAAGAAATTGAGATGTGCAAATTAGCAACTTTTCACTTAGTATAAAAATTATGAATAACAAATCTCTACCTAAATTACCAACAGCTTATTATACATTACTGGCTTTTCCAAGTACTAATAAAGCTTGAGAAAATATAATCGTCTGTTGAGAAGAGAAAGGGTTTACCAAAAAAAGGCAATCAGGCATGTGGTTAGTCAAAAATTCTCCTACAGCTTACACATCCACATAATTTCTACCCATTAACTATTTACAGAATCTCTAATGCTCAGGCCACACGCTTACTCTAGAGAATAGAAAAAAGTAAATACCACAAAAACAAAACACCAATGCCAAATTGCCTTGTTTACAAATACTAAATATATATTATCTAGAAGGACTTTTACATCATCATCTTAGCAAATATGGTACATACAGAAAATAAGATTTGTAAAATCTTTGGATGACTTCATATATGTGAAAATAGTAAAGACATCCCTTAACTCTATAAAATCAGTCCCTTTAAACAAAATTCTCCTTTTTGTCCTCACAAAACTCTTTTCCTATAGTAAACGTATCTTGATTTCTCTTATCTTTTCTAAACAGCCTCTTAAAATCCATTTGAAATAGAAAAATGTCCAAAAAAAAGAAAAAAACATTTTGAAATATAAGATGCCAAATCACTTCAAATCAAAAAATATATATTAAAAATTTTAAATTGAGTACCATCCACACAAACTTTCCTATTAAAGACAGAAATAATGATTTCTGGCATAATAAAACTAAATACTACCTTTTTAAAAAAACCATTAAATCATGCATGAACAAGATTTTCTTTTACAAATGGCATATGCTCCACATGCTGCTTCACATGGCAAGGCTTTGCGTGCCTGGCTCAGTGCCAGTTGACAACTCAGCTGGATATCAATGCACATTCTGACCCCCCTTGCAGCATGTCACTTCTGAACTGTTTCACAAGTGGAAAGTTTATTCAGCATCTCCTTCAAATGCAGTCCACTGCCCATCATTCTGCTATTTAATCATAAGACAAGTTATTTTTTTTGACAGTACTAAAGCCAGAGTGAGAGTCTTAATGAATAGTTTGCTACAACTGGAATTTCAACTGTTTTAGACTCAATTAATTCTTTTGTCAAAATAAATAACTGCTCTTAGCACTTAAATTTTATGTTGGGTCACAAGGGCAATTTAGTTTGTATAAAAGCAAATAAAACCATTTTGGCTCTGTCTCCTGATGCTCTTTTACACATTATTTTAAAACACCACTATGAGTTCAATTAAACCATGGAACAGAAGAACAACTCTAAGAGGTCAATGATTCAAAGCAAGACAATTCTTAAATATGATGCTTCAATCATCAGGTAGGAATAAATAAATGCTATTAAAAAAAAGCCATCAACCTAAAGAATCCATTCAAACCTAATTTGGATTAAAACTTTGAAAAGATGTTAGAAGAAGAAACGCAACTTACTTAACAGTAATCCTTGATCACCACAAATGTTTTATGGACTGAGGAAGAGTATAAAATATGTGAAATATTTAATTAATAATCCCTGTTGCTTCGGAGTCAATCCTAAATCTCCGGCCATCAACAGGGCAAGTTTTTAATATTAGTTAAAAACTGCCCTCAAAACTCAAATAGTAAGTCTGGGCTATTCAAATCAAGCATATTTCTGCTTCTAATCAGAGCTAAACACAAACAAACACTCTCAGACATACACTAAAGTTTAATAAAAGGAATGATGATAATGAAGGGGTGTGTGTGTGTGTGCATGAGCAAGGAGAGGGTTGTGACTCATAACAATGGAAATCAATGACTACATTTTCAAGCTTGCTCCTGGGCCTGTGGAATGCAACACAGTCACATTCCCAGATGCCTGGGATGATGGGCCAGGCAAGCTAACACAAAAAAGAGAATCACACTCCACTTTGTGGTGATATGCACAGGGTACAGAGGCTCAAATTCTAATTTTGATACTCTTTTTGAACTAGATGCTCTTTTTGAACCTAGGTTGTATCATTTATAAAAGGTAAATGATAACAAATATAGCATTTGCTTTCTCTCTCTCTCCACATAGCCTTATACAATTTTTTTCTTTTGCTAAACCATTTGAAAGTTGCAGACATCAATGACATTTCACTTCAGGAGTATGTGTTTTAACAAAGGACTTGCTGAATCAATTTCGTCAATTCAGTGGTTCCAAACCTCATGAGAGACTCCTGGTGCAATGCTTCTAAACTATATTATGTATGAGAATCACCTGGAGAACTTGTTAAACCACAGACTACTGGGCTCCACTCCCACAGTGTTCTGTTCAGAAGGTCTAGGGTGGAGCTCAAATATTTGCATTTTTAACAAATTCCCAGGTGATGCCACTGGTCCTGGAATCACATTTTGAGAAATACAGTCCTAGTAGACTCTGTGGCCACTGCTAGATATTTAATTAGTCTAGACAGTGCTTCTCCAATTATACTGTGCATACAAAGCCCAAAGCATCTTGGGATCTTATTAAAATACAGATTCTGATTCAGTAGGACTGGGATAGGATTTGAGATTCTCCATTTATAACTAGCACTCATGTAGTGTGATGCTATAGGTTCTCAACAATGGCTGCAAGTTACAATCAGCTGAGGAGTTTTAAAATATAGTGGTACCCACCCTGGACCAATGAAATCAGTTTCTTGGCTGGGCATGGTGGCTCACGCCTGTAATCCCAGCACTGTGAAAGGCCGAGGCAGGCGGATCACCTGAGGTCAGGAGTCCAACACCAGCCTGGCCAACATGGTGAAAACCCATCTCTACTAAAAATACAAAAATTAGCTGGGCATGGTGGAGGACCCCTGTAATCCCAGCTACTTGGGAGACTGAGGCAGGACAATCACTTGAACCCAGGAGGCAGAGGTTGCAGTCAGCCAAGATCATGTCACTGCACTCCAGCTTGGGTGACAGGGCAAGACTCTGTCTCAAAAAAAAAAAAAAACAGAAAGAAAAGAAATCAATTTCTGTACATAGAAAAATGCAAAGAAAAAAATCTCCAAAAATAATTCTTGTATGTACCTGATATGGTTTGGATGTCTGTACCCTCCAAATCGCATGTGGAAATGTGATTCCCACGTGGGAGGTGGGGCCTAATGGGAGATGACTGGATCATGCAGGAGGATCTTTCATGAATGGCTTAGCATCATCCCCTTGGTAATAAGTGAGTCTTGCTAAGTCATTTCACACAAGATCTGGTTGTTTAAGAGTGTCTGGGACCTCCCCCGTCTCTCTCATGTTCCTACTATTGTCATGTGACATGCTGGCTCTCTGTTGCCTTCCACTATGATTTTAAGTTTCCTAAGGTCTCGCCAGAAGCAGATGCCAGCACCATGCTTCCTATAAAGCCTGCAGAACCATGCGCCAAGTTAAGTATCTTTTCTTTATAAATGACCTAGCCTCAGGTATTTCTTTATAGCAACACTAGAATGGAGGAATACAGCACCCAAGGCTTGAAAACTGAGGAAAATTTATAAACTATAGTCTTAAATCAAAGAAATAGGTTTTTAACCACAGATTTCAGTCACTGTGAAACATTCCAAAATTTTATCTAGTTCTCCAAACACAGAATCTTAGTACTGAAATATAATCTCCTCTTACATCCACATTTTGACAGTGTCCCCACACTCATAAGGTTGAGTCATGTTTTCATCTTCCATGATCCAGATAAAACCCTTGTTTCTACTTTCAATTATAGTACTTATGTCTATAAGCATTCTCCATGTTAGTTGCAACTATATCCTTTCAGTTACTCACGCCAAAACCCTTAAAATGATTCTTCCCAACTGCTTTTTAAACAGATTTGCTGAGGTATAATTAACACATGATAAACTACATCTACTTAAATTGTACAGTTTAATGAATTTTGACACGTGTAACATTTGTGAGTTTACTACCACAATAACATATATAATTATCACCTCATGCTCCTTTGTAACCCATTCCACCCTTCCCAAGGCAATCACTGATCTGCTTTCTGTCACTATAAATTAGTGTACATTTTCTAGAAAGTTATATAAATAGAATCATATAATATGGGCTGGGCACAGTGGCTCCACCTGTAATCCTAGCACTTTGGAAGGCCGAGGCGGGTGGATCACGAGGTCAGGAGTTCGAGACCAGCCTCGCCAATAAGGTGAAACCCCGTCTCCACTAGAAATACAAAAACTAACTGGGCGTAGTGGTGCGGGCCCGTAGTCCTAGCTGCTTGGGAGGCTGAAGCAGGAGAATCACTTGAACCTAGGAGGTGGAAGTTGCAGTGAGCCAAGATCGTGCCACTGCACTCCAGCCTGGGTGACAGAGTGAGACTCTCTCAAAAAAAAAAAAAAAAAAAAAGAATACATGTAATACGTATTCTTATTTTGGTCTGGCTTCTTTCACTCAGCAAAATTACTTTGAGATTCATCCATGTAATTGCATGTATCAGTAGTTTATTAATTGTTATTGTTGAGTAGTACTTCACTGCATGGACATACTACAATTTGTTTATCCATTCATCTGTTAATGGACATTTGGGTTGTTTACAGTTTGGAGCTACTACAAATAAAACTGCCATGAACATTCATATGCAAGTCTTTGCACATATATTTCCTTTTCTCTTGGGTAAATGCCTAGGGGTAGAACAACTGGATCATATGGTAAATATATGCTTAAATTTCTAAGAAGCTGCCAAGGTATTTTCCAGAGTGGTTGCACCATTTTATATTTTCACCAGCAGTCTTTGTGAGTTTCAGTTCTTCCACATCCTTGATAGCATTTGGTATACTCAGTCTTTTTTTCTTTTTCCCAGATGGCGTCTCACCCTGTCACCCAGGCTGGAGTGCTGTGGTACAATCTCAGCTCACAGCAACCTCTCTGCCTCCTGGGCTCAAGCCATACTCCCTGTTCAGCCTCCCAAGTAGCTAAGACTACAGGTGCACAACACCATGCCTAATTTTTGTATTTTTTTTGTAGATAATGGAGTTTCATCATGTTGCCCAGGCTGGTCTCGAATTCCTGGGCTCAAGGAATCCACACATCTTGGCCTCCCAAAGTGCTGGGATTACTGGTGTGAGCCAGCATGCCTGGCTGGTATAGTCAGCCTTTCAAATTTTTATCACTCTAATAAGTGTCTACTGCTATTTTTATTGTGGTTTTAATCTGTATTTCCCTAATTACTAATGGGGTATCTTTTCATGTGCTTACTTGACATTCATAGATATATATATTTTTAGGAAGTGTCCAAATCTTTTGGTCACATTTTGTATTAACATGTATACAAAATTTTGAAATAAATTTTAAATTCTTTATTCAAACATTTATTTTTATCTGTATGGATTAATGGCTGTTTATTTTATTCTTTGTGTTATGATCTAATATATCCATTACTTATTACTTGCTCAAGTAATTCCAGCTTTGGCCATTGGGAACTCTTTTCAGGTTATCACCTGTGTCCTTCTAAACTACAAAACTTCAACTAAAGGAAAAAGAAAATTTTTTAAAAATCTTTGTGACCTTGGATTAGACAAAGATTTCTTGTATTTGACACAAAAGCATAACACATAAAAAACCAAAATTTGGTAAATTGCACTTCATCAAAATTAACTTTTGCTCTTCAAAAACACCGGAAACAAAAAAAAAAGAACAAGCCACAGACTGGGAGAAAATAGTCACTATACGTATATATATAAATGGAAACCTGCTGAACTTTTATGAATTATAAATAGCATAAAGTAAAATTACCAAAATGACTGTAAAATAGAAAACATTGAAAATACAGATTTTACTCTCTTTTAGCAACTGAATTACCTGAGAGTGGTTGGGTTACAAGGGCAATGTCAATGGAATATAAAAAGATATCCAAAATTAGAAAACACCTGTTTATTCATGATCCTTTCAGACCACAGGTGCCTTAATATTCAAAGCATCCTCTTACAGTGACTCAAATTCCAGAGGAACCAGCCATTACTACAAAAAAAAAAAAAAAAAAACAATGACAGGCCAGGTGCACTGGTTCACGCCTGTAATCCCAGCACTTTGGGAGGCTGAGGCAGGCGGACTGCTTCAGGCCAAGAGTTCAAGACCATCCTAGCCAACATGGTGAAACTATGTCTCTACTAAAAATACAAAAATTAGCCAGGCACAGTGATGCACGCCTGTAAGCCCAGCTGCTTGGGAGGCTGAGGCATGAGAACTGCTTGAACCCGGGAGGTGGAGGTTGCAGTGAGCCTGAGATCATGCCACTGCACTCCAGACTGGGCAACAGAATGAGACTCTGTCTCAAAAAAAGCAAAACAAACAAAAAGGAAACGACAAGAAGTGTCAGTACATACAATAAGTAATATAACATTATCGTAATGAGTAAGAAAAAAATTTGTAATGCTCTCAGTTTGACTTACATAAAAGAACTGAAAACATAAACTGACAGGTTGTATCTTTCAACAGATAACTGACTAAAAATAAAATTGGTGTCATTTTGCAGCATCAGAGAAATAAGTTAACTTATGTATACAATTTTTTTTTTTTTTTTGAGACAGAATCTTGCTCTTGTCATCCAGGCTGGAGCGCAATGATGCAATCTCGGCTCACTGCAACCTCCGCCTCCCAGGTTCAAGCAATTCTCCTGCCTCAGCCTCCCGAGTAGCTGGGATTACAGGCACCCACCACCACACCCAGCTAACTTTTGTATTTTTAGTAGAGACAGGGTTTCACCACGTTGGCCAGGCTGGTCTCGAACTCCTGACCTCAGGTGTTCCAGGTGATCCACCCACCTTGGCCTCCCAAAGTCCTGGGATTACAGGTGTGAGCCACTGCACTCGGCCTCTTTTCTTCTTAAATTACCCTGGATTATTGCAACAGTCATGCAGTGGTCTCTCTACCTCGATCCTTGCCTTTTTCCGCAGGCGTTCTCAATGGAGTAGTTAGAGTTCAGTCGCCTCGGCCTCCAAAAGTGCTGGGATTACAGGCGTGAGCCACCATGTCCAGCTATGTATACAAATTTTTAAAAGAATTGGGTCTTTTGTTTTCTTTTAAAGATCTCTATCCCACAGAACTAAAGCTAGTTTAGGGTGGAACTCATCCACCAGAGGGGGTCCTTACAAAGAGGAGAAATAAAATGTTAACAGAAATCAATAGTATAAAACGATTGAAGGTTAGAATATACTTTACAAAACAAAATCCTTTAAGTCCATAAATTCCACACAATCACATGCAAAATTTTGTCTGTTATTTTTCTAGGAAGCACAGTTTTGTTATTGCAGTGAGTCACTAGACTCATTTGTTCAGGTGCCCATAAACTGACCAAAAAAATATGAAAGAGGCCAGGCACAGTGGCTCACGCCTATAATCACAGCACTTTGGGAGGCCAAGGTGGACGGATTACCTGAGGTCAGGAGTTTGAGATTAGCCTGGCCAACATGGTGAAATCCCATCTCTACTAAAAATACAAAAATTAGCCAGGCATGGTGGTGGGTGCCTGTAATCCCAGCTATTAGGGAGGATGAGGCAGGAGAATTGCTTGAACCTGGGAGGCGGAGGTTGCAGTGAGCCAAGATCACACCACCGCACTCCAGCCTGGGCAACAAGAGCGAAACTCCATCTCAAAAAAAAAAAAAAAAAAATTAGCTGGGTGTGGTGGTGGGCCCCATCAATCCCAGCTACTCGGGAGGCTGAGGCAGGAGAATCACTTGAACCTGGGAGGCAGAGACTGCAGTAAGCTGAGATTGCGCCATTGCACTCCAGCCTGGGCAACAAGTGTGAAACTCTGTCTCAAAAAAGAAAAAACAAACAAACAAAAACATATGAAAGAGCTGCAATCAGTCACCCATAGCAACTCAACCAGGGAAATAATATTTATCCCTTCCACTCCACCCCACACCAGTTAGTTTGTTCTAGGACTGTTTAAAAGTCCTAGTTCTATGACTCTTTTTGGGGTCCTGAAACAGCCGCCTAATTCTGGGTTTAGTGACTCTACGAAAGCCCATGTCATCACCGTTCTTGGCTTCCCTATTACCTCCTACCATCTAGCTGTTAAGTGTTTTCTACATGACTTTGTATATCTTAAGGCCAGTAAAATTAAATTTATAATGAAACTACATTAGTGGCTACTTATGAGAAATGTGTCATTTTTGAAAACAATATTTATTAATAAATGTTAGATTATCTCACGTAAATCTCACAACAGCCCCATGAGGCAGTTACTATTATTATCCCCACTTTACAGATGAGAGCACTGAGGTTTAAAAGTCTCACTGCTAGGCCGAGTGCGGTGGCTCACACCTGTAATACCAGCACTTTGGGAGGCCGAGGTGGGCGGATCATGAGGTCAGGATTTCGAGACCAGCCTGGCCAATATGGTGAAACCCTGTCTCTACTAAAAATACAAAAATTAGCCAGGTGTGGTGGTGGGCACCTGCAGTCCCAGCTACTCGGGAGGCTGAGGCAGGAGAATAGCTTGAACCCAGGAGACGGAGGTTCAGTGAGCCGAGATCGTGCCACTGCACTCCAGCCTGGGCAACGGAGCAAGACTCCAACTCCAAAAAAAATAAAAAATAAAAAAAAATAAAAGTCTCACTGCTAGTAAAGAGCAGGTCACAAACCACTGCACTACACCACAGACAAGAAAATAAACATGAGCCAGGCACAGTGGCTCACACCTGTAATCCCAGCACTTCAGGAAGCTGAGACAGAAGGATTGCTTCAGTCCAGGAGTTCAAGACCAGCCTGAACAACATAGTAAGATTCTGTCTCCACTAAAAATTTTTAAAAATTAGTGGGGTGTACTGGCATATGTCTGTGGTCCCAGCCACTCGGGAAGCTCAGATGGGAGGATCGCTTGAGCCTGGGAGGTTGAAGCTACAGTGAGCTATGATTGCATCACTGCATTATAGCCTAGGTGACAGAGCAAGATCATGTCTTGAAAAAAAAAAAAAAAAAGAAAAGAAAAAAGAAACATGATCTAAATGTCCAGAATTCAAAAGGAATCAAGCAGTGAGCTTAAAGGTAATTCCTAATATACAGTTATTACCTAACCAACAGAAAGGAATTTATAATAACTGTATATTTGTTGAGTTCTTCATAGAGAATGAATGAGTAGGGTGACAAGTAGGATATTATGATGAATAAGGGTTCAGCAATCCCCATATGTTGAGTTAGCAACATTTCTAAGAACTGACAAAACTTTAATTCACCTGCAAGTCTATATTAAAGGAAATTAGTGGCATATATTTGATAAGTTCCAACATATTTCTGTGTGTTAAATAGATGTGTTCGGACTACATTACTTTTTTTTTTTTTTTTTGAGATGGAGTTTCGCTCTCGTTGCCCAGACTGGAGTGCAATGGCGCAATCCCAGCTCACTGCAACCTCTGCCTCCCGGGTTCAAGCAATTCTCCTGTCCCAGCCTCCCAAGTAGCTGGGATTACAGGTACACACCACCACTCCCAGCTAATTTTTATATTTAGTAGAGATGGAGTTTCACTATGTTGGTCAGGCTGGTCTTGAACTCCTGACCTCAGGTGATACACCTGCCTCAGCCTCCCAAAGTGCTGGGATTACAGGCGTGAGCCACTATGCCCAGCCTTGGACTACATTACTTTTAAGGCCCCCTTATGCAATAAAACTCCATGATTATTAGATAAACCGAATTATATAACTTATTATCTTCTAGTTTTATCTAATTATAAATTCCTGCCTCTTAAACTGTTATTTCTAATTATTTAAACATTAATAACATGATTAAATCCTACACCTGAAATACATATACAGCCTACTGTAGTTCTAAAACGTTATATTTTGGGGTTTGGTATCTTTGTACTGTGATTCTACAATGTACTACAGTAGTAATTTTTGTCTCTTCAAAGGACATTTCCACTATCCCTTTCAGAATACAAATTCTGCTCCTCCACGATCTGGGCATGTGACCTATGCGGACCAATTATAATATCCTACTAGCCTAAACACAGAGATTTATTCAAAGATAAGCATGTGACAAAAGCAGAACCTTTCCTGAAATATGCTGACACTACAAAAAAAAAAAAGTTCTACTAGGATTCTAAACAGAATGGATATAGGCTTGGACTGTTGATGTCTTCCTTGCCAGCTATGAGGAAAAAGTCTGCAGTAGTAGCTTAATAAACTGAAGCCAAGTAAAGACAAGCAAAAATGAGAGAAAAGAGTGACCAAAGTCCTGATGAAATCCATTTGGACCTTGAATCTATTCCAGCCTTCCAGGTTAAAATAGCCAATGCATGGAATTTTTGCTTAAGCTTGTTTACATGGCTTTCTGACATTCGCAAACAAAAAGTCTCTATTGAACTAAGCTGGAGATGACAGGTTTCAACATGAGTACCAACACTCAATATTGGCAGTGACTGCCTACAGCACTGAGATGGGAGAGACTGAGGTCTCCTCTGGGGAAGAATGCAATGATCTAGCAACGGTATCTGCCATGAATAAGGCAGCACATGCCACATACTTGTCAGCCTTTGGCTGAGCAGTGTCTTAGGAAATGACACTGGCATATAAAAGCAAAAAGCAGTAAAAAGAGCCCAGGAAGCCAAAGCAGAGTGGGAAAAGTTGCATCAGGGAAGAGAAAAAAAAAATCACACAAAAAAATGGCCAATCAAAATAAAATTGGCTTGATTCAGAACACATTTTAATGTTCCAATTATTCTCTAGTGTAATACTTTAAGAAAAACACTGATACACTTCAAGCTTATTCTCTGTATTCTTTCTTTTTGCTTAAATATACTCTGGATCATTTGTGACCCAGGGAAAAAAGGTTATCGTTCATCAGTTTAGGTTCACATTTAAGGTCAAGTCCCCCTGGTTTAAAAGCATTCTCAAAATTAAAATTTATGTCAACATATCTACACTTAGTTCTATTCTAATTTTTCCAAAGCATGTGACTTGATTTTTGATCCAGGATCAAAAATCCCAGAACTGAATCCCAGTTCTGCCATGTACTAGCTTAGGCAAATCTCTCAACATTACCTCTGAACATTTCCTTCATCTGTAAAATAAGAATAATAGTACATACTTCAAAAAGTTGCTGAAAATCAAAGTGTGCCTACAAAGTGGTTGGCATGGTACATGGCACAGAGTAAGAGCTCACTAAACATTAACCATAATTATTTAGCATTCACTTAAAAAATTTTCTAATAGCCACTCCATTCCAACCTTGTTAACACCCTAATCTTGCCATTAAATGCCCATTTGTTCATTCATTTAACAAAAATATATACTGCTTACAAATAGAGAAAATAGATGAATCAAATATAGAACTTTTTCACAAGTACAAACTATTAAGATTTAATGGTAGACAGCAACAAGGCAAGAAAGAAATATATAAGTTCTCTGGCACTTTTGATGGAGAAAGATATTATTAAAGATAATAACCGGGCTCTTTAAAGAGTTCATTCATTCAACACATAAATGTAAAGATGTGGTGTAGGAAAGTAGTGGAATACAGCATTTTCTAGAGTACGGATTAAGGACAACTAAAGTACTAAAGGAAAAAAGGAAGCATGTATGGGAAACAGTAAGCAGTTCAGGTTGGCCTCAGTGAAGGTACTTGAATAGGAGTAAAAGAAAGTTAAGACTGCCCTCTCCCTTCTTGACCCCTATCCCTTCTCCCCCTCCCTCCTTCCCTCCTGTCGCCATCGCTTCTGGCACCGCTGCACCCGTAGGAGCTCCCCAGTGGTGATGGGTTCTCAGCCCTCCATGTTACTGTGGGATGAAGAGCTCGAGGAGATCAAGAAGATCAGCTTTTCCCACAGTCAAATCACTTGCTCTACAGCCGGTTCACCAGCCTGGACAAAGGAGAGATGGCACTCTCAGCCATGAAGATTTCCTGAGGATTCCAGAACTTGTCATCAACCCACTGGGGGACCGAATCATCAATGCCTTCTTTCCGGAGGGAGAGGACCGGGTAAACTTCCATGGATTCATGCGAACTTTGGCTCATTTCCGCCCCATTGAGGATAATGAAAAGAGCAAAGATGTGAATGGACCCGAACCACTCAACAGCTGAAGCAACAAACTGCAGTTTGCTTTTCAACTATATGATTTCGATAAAGATGATAAGCTCTCCCGTGATGAGCTGATACAGGTGCTACGCTTGATGGTCAGAGTAAATACCTCAGATGAGCAGCTGGGCAGCATCGCAGACAGGACCATTGAAGAGGCTGATGAGGATGGGGACAATGCCGTATCTTTCACAGAATTTGTTAAGGTTTTGGAGAAAAGGTGGATGTAGAACAGAAAATGAGCATCCAATTTCTTCACTAAAGGACAGAGACCAAACTGTTCCTTGCGGTCTAGTATTTAATAACTGGAACTTGAAAGTCCTCCTTCCACCAATCCCACCTCCACTCCATCATTCCCCTTCTTCCAAAGTACTACTGCTGTTGTATGACCACCCCAAATATGTTCTGTCAACACAAACCTGCCTTTGATGTATAAACAGGGCATTACAGAATGGTACACCCAGTCTATTTCTATTCAGTATCCATTCACTAGTTCTTCATTTATAAGTATCTTCTTCCCCATTCTGCTGCTGAATGCCACATATCCATACAGTCTGAGAAAGTGAGAGGGAATCATGCCAAGAACAAGCCAGCAAAGCTCTTTCACCAGATGTAGACTGTAGCCCTACTGCCTTCCCTCTAACAAGTCTGCCACCATGCTTCTTCATCCTTTTCATATGTCCTTTGCTTCCTACTTCTGTGTCATCCAACATACTGTTCGCTTAGTCTGGCAGTCTTTCTGCTTTTCAGTAAGCCTCAAAATCTAATCTGTTCTACTTGGCACAGCTATGCCCTACGTATTCCTGACTTGGCAGGATAGTTCAGGGGTCTGGCAGTTTTTATTTACCTTCATTATTAAGGTAATAATGGGCCTCTGGGATGTTGCCTCTCCAGGAGCTTTTTGGTAACCAACACTTCTCTGAGAAGTATGAGACCATCCTCTGCATTCTACTCTGTCATCAAAGGGCTGCTGGGTGGAGATACCCATCTTGAAAGGTGGCCTTGGTGAGAGGTGTGGAGTCAAGTCTTCTGGGTTGCTTGCCCACATCACTCTACCTCTGGCCTCTGATTCTCAACTTTGTACCTACGTGGCTCCTCTTGTTAGTGCATTGTTGACTGTTCAAAAAATAGCAATATGCCTACGGGTTTGCTTAGTTTGGGGACACCGTTACCAACAGAATGGCTGCTCTGACAATATGCCTGGGGACTTTCTCATGGCTTTTATCAAGGCAGCTGGGCACCCTATAAAGCCTCACACATTCACACCTTTGCAGCATGGTTTATGCCTTAGTGTTACCTGCACTGGAATGTTTTTCACTTCACATTTCCACGTAGAAAGATTAGTGTTAACTTATCCCAGTCCAAAACATTTAAAGATTGTTTCCTCAGTGTCTTTAAGTTTTGCACAAATTTTTTTTTTTTGAGACGGAGTCTCACTCTGTCACCCAGGCTGGAGTGCAGTGACGCAATCTTCGCTCACTGCAACCTCCGCCTCCAGGTTCAAGCAATTCTCCCGCCTCAGCCTCCCAAGTAGCTGGGATTACAGATGTGCACCACCACGCCTGGCTAATTTTTGTATTTTTAGTAGAGAGAGGGTTTCACCATGTTGGCCAGGTTGGTCTTGAACTCCTGACCTCAGGTGATCCTCCTGCCTCAGCGTCCCGTGCTGGGATTACAGGTGTGAACCACCATGCTCAGTCACAAAATTCTTCATGAATTTTACACTTGGCAAATGTTAATGATGGAAGCCATAGTCAGCTCCTAATACATGTCCAAAGCATTCACTATTGTATCATTAGCTGCCTGGTTACATTAGCTTCCTAGCTCCTTGTATAGACCACTGCTAATCCCTTAAAAATGAGGTCTCACACTAGTAGCACAACCTAAGGTGGCATTACAGGTCTTTGAACAAGGCACAGCAACTTTTCTGCCAAAGTCAGCTTACTTTAGACTTCAGTGAATCAAGCTATTGCCATCCTAATGTATGTCTCTATGAGTCTATTTATCCAAACATCTGCCCTTGGCTGACTTTCTCTGATTCATTGCTTGCGTGCCTGTTTCCTTGCTTTGCAAAACTATTGAAGATGTGTATATAATTATTTAGGAAGGGGATTGCTAAAAAAAAAACCACTGCAAAGTGATGGAAAAGAGTGGAAAACAGGGAAGTAGCTGGGCTGGATGGCTCAAATACAAATGAATGAGAAATTCTTCATGAAGTATCAGTCAGACTTTGTGATCAAGTGAAAACGGAAGAATGTCTGACACTGATCTATTAGAGAGGTACTTCAGAGGCTCCTTGATTTGCATATTTAAAGTTCCTAAGGTTATAGCTTTCCCCTCTTTTGGCTGTATAGCAAACTGTTTTAATCCACGGTTGTGCCTTATTGTTTCATTAAAATATATCAATAAGTACTTGTGGTTGAAACAAAAAAAAAAAAAAAGAAAGAAAGTTAAGACTAAAGTCTGGTCAGCTCGAGATCCTTAAAGGCTGTGAAACCAAGTCCAGAATCCCACTTTCATTCTATCAATAGTGAAAATTTAAAGATTTGTAAGTGGTACAATTATAAGTTCATAACTGTATAGGCAAAAGATGAGTGTGCTATAACATGTAAAATAGATTGGAGAAGAAACGTCTGCTGTACCAGTACGAAATCTGCAAATTAATTAGGCAGCTAGAGAAAACATGAAAAGAAAGTCTGAACGGAAAAATACTAATACAACTGGATCAGTAAGATTAAAAAATTAATGAAATTTGGGAAGAAGAAATTAAAGATGATTTAGGTTTCAAGCCTTAGGTCTATGAACTGCACTGAGGAAATATGGTTCCCAAACTTCACAGATCACTTACCCATTTTCTGGAATGCCATATCATATTTTAACTTCTTTAATGCACTGAATTATTTTTACCTACGGAGTGAAACATGTATCTTGCAAGAACATGGTATAGTAACTAATAAATAGATTAAAGAAATCTGGAGGACTGTAAGTATGCTGAGCAGGGAAGGGAATGGGCTACTTATTACATTTGATACATCATAACATGCCAATTAAAAGTAGAATTTGAACTTCTGTAATCATTTTTTCATAAAAATAGGAGCCAGGATTCCTATATCCATTTGTTCACTGGTGTATCCCCAAATTTCTAGAATGGGGTCTGGTATATTGTTAGAACTCAATAAATATATTTGTTAAATGTATATATAAATGAGAAAAGAAAGAAGTTATTAAATTTTAAGAAAGGTTCTACGTTGGTCTCAATGTTCTGAGCATTCAGTATTCTCTCCCAATCTTTCTTTTATTAAAATAGCCTTCTGTAGGTAACTCTATTTTGAAAAATCTAAAACTGTGATAGACTTAGTAAAATGTTATAATAACCACTTTAAAATAATACTAAATTATTGTACTAACCACTAAAAGCCAAAACAAAAATCTTAATGTATCGTCAGACATAAAAATAATAATATCTGAGATTTTATACAGATTTTTAGGTATGCTCCATTTTTTGGGTTGGCTCCATTTCACAGTTTGGAAATATTTTTAACTTCAGATACGTGATATAAAGTTAAAATTACCCCTTACCCACATGAACTTCAAGGCAAATATGTTAGTTACTATATGGGAAATTTTAAAATGTTTCCTTGCAGAGTTTATCATCTTACCAGGTCTTTCCTTCCCAGTGCCTTTTGACTCAGCAAATTTTTGTATCAAACTTTCAACTGTAGTATTAGCCATGTTATTTATAAATTCTTCATGGACCTATTAAAATGAAATAATGATAACTTTTTCTTTTTCCACATGCTTAGTGTATTTCAGATAAAACTTACACAAGACAATTAAAATTAATTATACCAAAATATGTATTTTTGACCCAAGGCCCTTTGAGGACTTTAATTTACCTAACTTCCAGTGTTACTGGATCTGTGGGGACCAACCATGACTTACATGAACCCCTTACCACATAGCCTCACGCCCTTTGAAGTCAAAGCAGTTTTCCGTTCCCATCTTTGAGCATTCTAGAGACATCATTCTTATGATAAGACTTACATAGACAATAAAAATACTTTTGGCTTAAAAAAAAAAGCACACAGAGTCTGACTCTGTCACCCAGATGGCTGGGTGCTACGGCTCACTGCAGCCTCAACCTCCTGGGCTCAAGTGATCCTCCCACCTCAGCCTCCCAAGTAGCTGGGACTATAGGCACGCACCACCAGACCCAAAAATTTTTTCATATTTAAAAAATTTAAAATATTTTTTCATATTTAAAAATTTTAAAATATTTTTTCATATTTAAAAAATTTAAAATATTTTTTCATATTTAAAAAATTTAAAATATTTTTTAAATTTTTTGTAGAGATGAGGTCTCACTATGTTGCCCAGGCTGGTCTCAAACTTCTGGGCTCAAGTAATCTTCCTGCCTCAGCCTCCCAAACTGCTGAGATTACAGATATGAGCCACCGTGCCTGGCTAGTTTGAAGAATAACAGACTTCATCTTTCTCTACTACATTTCAGTGTACCCCAAATTGTCATCATTAAACCTTTTACATTTGTGGAACACTTCTAAGTAAAAGTTCTATAGTTTAATAAAGTTGCTGCTTTAAATTTTAAAATAGTAAAGCTTGAAAAAAAAATATTCAAAAGTTGAAAGCTTTAGAAACTCAATATAAAGAAAACTGAATATAGTTAATTTAAAAAATTAATTTGAATTATCATCCTCGGTGGCCAAATGATAAAATACGCAGTTTATTTTATATTTAATACCTGTAAATATATTATCTTTACATATTCTTTATTTGGAAAAATTCGGTATTACACTTATGAACTTTGAACAGAGAAAATATTTTTAAAGAGCTATAAATAAACAAATTTTTCATGAATAGTTCAACATTAAGTAAAAAAACTTACCTGGCCTATCTGCAAATGAATTTCCTTTATAGCATTTGACAAGGATCCTATAATTTCCTTTATGTGAATGAGATGAGTTTCTTCAATATCTTGAAATTTCTGGGTAATATATACAAAGTTATAGATTTATAACATATACAGGTACATACATATATATTCTGGAATCAAAAGAGCTTTCAGAAATCATCTTTCCCAGCACTTTGGGAGGCCGAGGCAGGTGGGTCACTTGAGGTCAGAAGTTCAAGACCAGCCTGGCCAACATGGTGAAACCCTGTCTCTACTAAAAATACAAAAATTAGCCAGGCATGGTGGCAGATGCCTGTAATCCCAGCAATTTGGGAGGCTGAGGCAGGAGAATCGCTTGAACCTGGGAGGCAGAGGTTCCAGTGAGCCGAGATCACGCCATTGCACTGGAACCTGGGCGAAAGAGCGAGACTCCGTCTCCAAAAAAAAAAGAAATCAACTCAATATAATCAAATTTTCCAAGTTACCATTGTTACACAATGTTTAACAAAGCCTCAAGACAAACAGGTCTAGCAGGTAAACTGAAATATGGCACTGCAAAAAGTTAACTTTTTGTTATGTCATTTCTTAGGTAAATACAAACTTATCTAGAATTTGGAGCTTTTTTTTTTTTTTTTTTGAGATGGAGTCTCACTCTGTCACCCAGGCTGCAGTGCAGTGGCACCATCTTGGCTCACTGGAAGCTCCGCCTCCCAGGTTCACACCATTCTCCTGCCTCAGCTACCCGAGTAGCTTAGACTACAGGTGCCCACCACCATGCCCGGCTAATTTTTTGTATTTTTAGTAGAGACGGGTTTCACCATGTTAGCCAGGAAAGTCTTGATCTCCTGACCTCATGATCCACCTGCCTCAGCCTCCCAAAGTGCTGGGATACAGGCATGAGCCACCAGGCCTGGCCGAATTGGGAGCCATTACACATTAAAATCTATAATCGTGATCAGAAAATTAGGAGACCCAGAAGAGAATAATGTTACAAAAAAAAAAAACCAGAGTTTTAAAAACTAAAAACCAATTAGTTGGCAAAGTAAAAACTACAGTTTACTTTCAAAGACTTTATAATCTAGCCCATAGATTTTCAAAATGTCTTTCTAATCCTTGAAATAATAATATACACCACGCACGGTAGCTCACACCTATAATCCCAGCACTATGGGAGGCCGAGGTGGGCAGATCACAAGGTCAGGAGTTTGAGACCAGCCTGACCAACATGGTGAAACACCGTCTCTACTCAAAATACAAAAAATTAGCCAGGCGTGGTGGCACGTGCCTGTAGTCCCAGCTACTTGGGTGGCTGAGGCAGGAGAATCGCTTGAACCTGGGAGGCAGAGGTTGCAGTGAGCTGAGATCACGCCATTGCACTCCAGCCTGGGCGACAGAGTAAGACTCCATCTCAAAAAAAAAAAAAAAAAGAAAAAAAGAAAAGGAAAGAAAAAAGAAAAAATAATATACAATCCCCAAAAGAGATGGCTGTGATCAAAGAAATCTGGGAAAGCCTATATACTCTATTTCAGCGGTTCTCAACCGAAGGTGAGGATGCGTTACATCACCTGGAGAACCTTTTCAAACTTCAAAACAAATAAATCCTCCAGTACTGCCTGGGGAATGGGGGTTGAAAGAAGTGAGAATGTTGTTTGGAAAAAATTTCCAAGTTACTCTGATATCCCCAGAAAGAAAACCGCTGCTTGCCTTGCCTTCACAATAAATATATCAAAAGCTCTGAGAGGCCAGGCACCTCTCAGAGCTTTACAGTGGCTCACACCTGTAATCCCAGAACTTTGGGAGGCTGAGGCCAGCCGATCATGAGATGAGGAGTTCAAGACCAGCCTGGCCAACATGGTGAAACCCCGTCTCTACTAAAAATACAAAAATTAGCCAGGCATGGTGGCGCATGCCTGTAATCCCAGCTACTAAAGAGGCTCAGGCAGAGAATAGCTTGAACCCAGGAGAATTGCTTAAACCTGAGAGGTGGAGATTGCAGTGAGCCGAGATCGCGCCTCTGCACTCCAGCCTGGGTGACAGAGTGAGACTCCGTCTTGGAGAAAAAAAAGAAGCTCTGAGAAATACTAAAATAATGACACGTTTCACTTTGCTTAACCTGGCATTTTCTAAATTTCTTTGACCTCACAACACTTTTGTTTTTCTTCTTCCCTGAACATCTATTAATATCTCACAGAACAATAATAGTCCTCAAAACAGGCTTTGGGAAATGCTGAGCTACCCATTTTCAAACAAAATACATTTGTCATTTCTGTTGTGCAAACCTGGTTATCCATTTTTTGCCAAATTAAATCAGTTCTAAGGAATGGGCCTAAGCCTTAGTATTTTTCTCTGGTTAGTTTACCAAATTAAATTCCCTGACCCTATATTTAATGTCTAAATTTCTTCTGTCACTTTGGTGACCAGAAATCACCAAATGATATCTAATGTGTAAATGGCAAGAACCTCTAAAAAAAAAAAAAAAATCCAGAATGGTGAAATTACAGTTTCGGCAGTATTGCAACAGCCCAAAAACTTAAATCAATTTGATTTATGAGGAATGGCAGACTTAAAATGGAATGCTTGTCATTGATTAATTTTGACCAAGTCAATGAGAATACAGTACCAGTATTTCGAGATCCTGAATTACTCTCAAGAACTGAGGATCAAGAACGGAGGAACATTTAGTAGAAGGATGGCCCTTAGCTTAAATTTCAGCAATTTAATGAACAAGGTATTTTCTCAGACAGGTAGCCATTAATTTCATTTGAATGACCCTTAATTCCGAGGAAACTGTCTTCATTCCCTTTTGAAAAAGCTACACTCAACAAGGCAGATCTTTATTTATTTAGAAATATCTTAAAATATGAATCCACAGAGAAATTCAAGGCATGATTCAGATGCAATTTTGAAACTGTGGGGTTTTGGGGGTAGGGGCACACTGCTGACTATCACAATTCCTCAAAATTAGTGACTACTAAACTCAGAGTAATTCAGCAATGGGAAATGGATACAGTCTCAAGTGCTTGAGTATACATAAACGAACTTTCTTGAACAAATTAGATAGGCACTTTACTCCCTGCAACTTCAAATTCACTGTGTTCACATGTATTGTTACATTAATTTTTTTTTTTTTTTGAGACGGAGTCTCGCTCTGTCGCCAGGCTGGAGTGCAGTGGCGCGATCTCGGCTCACTGCAACCTCTGCCTCATGGGTTCAAGCGATTCTCCTGCCTCAGGCTCCTGAGTAGCTGGGACTACAGGCATGTGCCACCACGCCCAACTAATTTTTGTATTTTTAGTAGACAGGGCTTCACCACGTTGGCCAGTATGGTCTCAATCTCTTGACCTCGTGATCCGCCTGCCGCGGCCTCCCAAAGCGCTGGGATTACAGGCGTGAGCCACCGAATCCAGTCTGTTACATTAATTTTTAAAAGTATACTCATGAGCCACATAATGACATTTCTGTCAACAACTAATGCCATATATGACAGTGGTACCAAAAGATTATAATAGATATGAAAACTTTCTATTGCCTAGTGACATCATAGCTGCCATAACGTAGTGCAACACATTACTCACGTTTCTGGTGATGCTGATATAAACAAACCTACTGTGCTGCCTGTCACATAAAAGTATTGCACAGCACATAATATACAGCACATAATACACAGCACATAATACTAGATAATAAATATACAGCACATAATACACAGCACATAATACTTGGTAAATGTATTTACCAAACTACACTTCTTATTATTAGAGTGTAATCCTTCTACTTATTAGAACAAACAATAACTGTAAAACAGCCTCCAGCAGGTCCTTCAGGAGGTATTCTAGAAGGCTTTGTTACCATAGGTGATACTTTTTTTTTTTTTTTCTCAGATGGAGTCTCGCTCTGTCACCCAGGCTGGAGTGCAGTGGCGCAATCTCAGCTCACTGCAACCACCACCTCTCAGGTTCAAGTGATTTCATGCCTGAGCCTCCCATGCAGCTAGGATTACAGGCACGTACCACCACGCCCAGCTAATTTTTGTATTTTTATTAAAGATGAAGTTTCACCATGTTGGCGAGGCTGGTCTCGAACTCCTGACCTCAAGTGATCTGCCCACCTTGCCCTCCCAAAATGCTGGGATTACAAGTGTGAGCCACCAAGCCCAGCCAGAGATGACAGCTCTATGCATGCTACTGCCCCTGAAGACCTTCCAGTAGTACAAGAGTGGAGATGAAAGAGCAATCCTAATGATACTAAGCCTATGTAGGCACATGTTTACTGTGTGCGTTTGTGTCTTAGTTTTTAGGAAAAAGATTTAAAAAGTTAAAAAAAAATTAAAATTTTAAAACAAAAAAAGCTGATCGAGTAAGGATATAAAGAAAATACTATTGTACAACTGTACAATGTGTTTCTATTTTAAGATGTCATCACAAAAGAGTCAAAATGTTTAAAAATTTTTTTAAGTTTCTAAAGAAGTTACAGTAAGCTAAGGTTAATTTATTATTGAAGGAAGAAAACTATTTTTAATAAAATTTAATGTAACCTAAATCTACAGTGCTTATAAAGTCTACAGTAGTGTACAGTAATGTCCTAGGCCTTCACATTTACTCACTACTCATTCACTAACTCAACCAGAGCAACTTCCAGTCCTGCAATCTCCATTCAACATAAGTGTTCTATTCAGATGCAGCATTTTTAATCTTTTATACTGTATTTTTACTGTATCTTTTCTATGTTTAAATACACAAATACCATTTTGTTATAATTGCCTATAGTATTCAGTACAGTAACAGGCTGTACAGGTTTGTAGCTTAGGAGCAACAGACCAAACCATATAGCCAGGTCTGTAGCAGTCTACACTATCTAGGTATGTGTAAGTAAGTACATTCTCTCTTTTTTTTTTTTTTTTTTTTTTTTTGAGACAAGAGTCTCACTCTGTCGCCCAGGCTGGAGTGCAGTGGCACAATCTCGGCTCACCACAACCTCTGCTTCCCATTTCAAGCAATTCTGGTGCCTTAGCCTCCCAAGTAACTGGGATTATAGGCGTGCACCACCACGCCTGGCTAATTTTTGTATTTTTAGTAGAGACGGGGTTTCAACATATTAGCAAGTCTAGTCTTGAATGCCTGACCTCAGGTGATCTGCCCACCTCAGCCTCCAAAAGTGCTGGGATTACAGGCATGAGCCACCATGCCTGGCCATGCATAAGTACATTCTATGATGTTCACACAATGACAAAATTGCCTAACGACATTTCTTAAAGTGTATCCCTGTTGTTAAGCGACACATGGCTACACTATCTTGTCAGCCACTAAAGATACATAAAAGTACTCTAATCCTAATAATCTTTAACCTGAGGGTACCGCTTAACAAATCTCAATTTCCATAAACTAGCCATCTCATTGCTTTAAAGTAAACAAAATCTCCATATTCTGTTTCAAGTGTCTCATTAATTAATAGTGGTAAAAGCATGAGCATAAAAAGTCACAATTTCAATCATTTTTATTCTAAACCTAAATTTTAAAAACTTAAATCACAGATACTCTAAATTCTAACCTCTTTCACCCTAGAGACTCAATGATCTTCTCCCACTGGTAAATATAGGTCCTACCACCCAAATTTGATTCTCACTATACTGTCAGGTTCTTTCTTTCCCACTGAGATTGGTCAACCCAGGTGGCCTGGAAAAACAGTTAAGTGGAGAAGTAAAAGGTTTACTTTCCCTTCTAAAATAACCCAAATTAAAGTCTATTCTCTATGAAGAAACAATAATTAACCTATTCTGCAGCTGTAGAGTATGACAGAAAGAGAGGGAGAGACAGAAACAGAGATCTCTAAGACCTTGAGAAAGAACAAATACACATTAGTAAGGTATGCCATCATCTTTGTTTAAACGCAGCATGGTCACACATTTAGTCAAATAAATTAATGTTCCCATCTTAAAAAGGGCAGAATGGGCTGGCATGGTGCCTGTAATCCCAGCCAGCATTTTGGGAGGCCGAGTTGGACAGATCGCTTGAGCCCAGGAGTTCGAGACCACCCTGGGCAACATGGTGAAACCCTGTCTCTACTAAAAATACAAAAATTAGCCAGACATGATGGTGCACACCTGCAGTCCCAGTTACTCAGGAGGCTGAGGTGGGAAGGTCACTAGCCTGGGAGGCAAAAAGGTTGCAGTAAGCCAAGATCGTGCCATTGCACTCGAGCCTGGTTGACAGAGTGAGACCCTGTCTAAAAAAACAACAAAAAACAAACAAAAAAACCAGAAAGGCGGGATGAACAATTAAAATGCCATTTTGAAAAAAAATGTAATGGGGAAGCAGAACGTGAAAAGGAAATGGAAAGATGTGCTGAACATTCTTTTTTATAAAGTAACATCAACAAACAAAAAACTCTGACTATAGCAAATTCTATTTATTCCAATTTTAAAAATTAACGAAACAGCAAATGTTTAGCTGATAGAGACTAATCATTTAATGTGAAATTAACATATCAACAATAACTGCCTTATAAATGTGTGCTCCTAATGATTTAAAAGACAAAACAGCACTTGCTGAAGTCTGCAATGACCTCAGTTGCTACAGAAATTGCAACTTTCTATCTCACTAGACTTGAAGCCTTATTTAAGACAACTACCTAAACCCTTCCTTCTTGAAGCTTCTTTTTCCAGCTACCACGACATTACACTTCCAGTTTTCTTCTTGCTTCTTTGGCTTCCTCTATTAAAATCTCAATAATGAGTCTCTCAGAGCTTGGCCCTGAGGCCCTTTCTTCCCCACACTCTAAAAGTGATGTCATCATGGCTTTGTGTACTGACAACACCCTATTTTATATGGTCTGATAATCCTTATTCAAAATTTTTGGGATCAGGCGAGTTTTGGAATTCTTTTTCTTCCCTTATTTTTTAAATAAAGATATATAGTATTATTTAGAATGCCATATACCTCATTCATAATACTACCAGCAGGATCTGTAGTGGCATCTGTTTATCAAACACATTAATATTTCTAAAGGAAAATATACGCAGGATAAAGACTATAGATAGCCTCATATCAGTTCAAGTCAAGTTTTGTTGTCAAATAAATCACAGAAAAAAAAACAACTTGGTTTTCAGAGCTCTTCAGATTCAGAATTGTGGATAAGGAACTGTGGACATTATGTCCAGCCCAGATTACTTGGCTCCTCCAAAACTGCCCTCCTGATGTCACCAATTACGTATCTCATAGGCATCTTAAAATTAACATGTTCAAAATTGAACATCTGATCCCTTCCTTCCATCAAACTAACAGTTCTTCATCTAATCTTCCACATTCATCTCTCTCCACACAGATTTAACAAGCTAAAACCTGGAAGGGATCCTGATCTTCCACAGAATTCCTCAACCCATCCTATCCCTGCCATCTCCAATGCATTCACTTCTCTCCTTCTCCAAGACCACTACGCTGGCCCTCATCCTTCTTACCTGACTACTATACTGACTTCCAAACTGGACTCGTGATTCTCCTTTAGACATACTCTAATCAATTCTTCACAAAACTGCCAGAATTATCTTTAAATGTAGATCAGATCATGTCACATCCCTGCCTAAAACCCTTAGGCGGCTTCTAGCTGCTCTTAGAAGAAAACCTAAATTCTTTTGCCATCAAAAGTAATGGCAAAAACTGCAATTACTTTTGCACCAACCTAATGTAGCCTAGTCCTTGTGTATCAATTCAACCTCATTTCTCACTACCATTTTCCCTTACTGAGGTTTAGTAAGCATTTTTTACTTTCCAGAATGTAAGTTCTTTTATGCCCTTTGGGCCTTCATACTCATGATCCCCAAAGCCTGTAACACTATTGCCCTATTAATTTCTTACTCATTCTTCAAGTCCCAGTTTTAAACATCACTTACCTTAAAAGGCCTTTCCTGACTCCCTAATCCAAATTAAGTCACTCCTATTATTCTATCTCATGGAAGCCTATTATTTTCCTTTGCAATACTTATAATAATTTATAACCTTATATTTAAGCATGTATTTAATGTCTGCCTCCCTCCTCTATACTATAAACACCATCTCAAGCACGGAGATATTTGTCTTATTTACAGATGTACTGTATACACACCAGCATCTAACAGGGTCTATGCCATTGTAGGTAAAGATGGATACGCACATATATGCACACAAATATGCAAGACTTTGCTTTCTAAGATATGAGCTGTTCACTACTTCAAATGGGAAGACATAATGAAGACATAGAGTCCAAAAATTCATATTCACAAAGTCCTTCTTTCATATTAACTGAGTGCCTACTATGATCTGGGAACTATTCTAAAAGCTGAGGATATAGCAGTAAACAAAACAAATCCATCCTTGCTCTCATAAACTTAAATTTTAGTGGAGAAAAACAGACAAAAAATATATGTAAAAGAACTCATGTGCTTCACTGTTTCTGGCCCCTTAGACATAACTAAGAACATTCCAAAAAGGAGTTCATCCACCAGCCTCAGGACTACAGTGAAGACGATGTAAAACAGCTGCAGCCAACCCATAATGAACATGCAGCATTAAAAGTAATAAACCCTTGATATTGTAAGCCACTGAGATTTCTGGGGCCTTGTGTCACCTCAGCATACTTACTCTGACCTGACTGATACAGGAATAAAATTCTTGGTATGTAAGATCACGATAGGTGCTAAGCAGGAAAATAAAACAAGGAAAAGGACAAGAAGCAGGGGCAGCGGAGAGTGGAAATGTTAGGTATGATTCCTAAAAGGCAGCCACCTTAAACGAGGCCTTTAATTAAGGTTCTGAGAACATTACACCAAATATAATTTATCCCAAGCTAATGGAAGGCAGACATTTGCGTCTGTCTTCCCTCACTAATACGTAAGTTCTTTGAGACCAGGGATTTTTTGGGTTGTTAATTATTGACTGCCGTAGCTTCACTACTAAGTCACTTCCAGTTTTCTTATGAATGCTTCTTAAGCACTGTCTTCATCATGTACCATTGCCCTCAGTTTCCCCAATTACCTTTAAACAGGCTCTTCTGATCTACCTGTATAATTCCTTATGACCATTATAATTATTGCATCTTGGTCCTCAATCTCCAAAACAAGACATGTATTTTTAAAACAGCATCATTAAAACATTGAGATTGTGCATTTTAAAACTTCTAACACTAAAATATTATATGAGAGAAAAATTAATCAATATACACAAATATAAATGCCCTGTTTTCAATGTGAAGCCTTAAAATACCAACCTGAGCTGTTTCTGTCATTTTCTGTTCAAAATCAGTTTTTGCTAATGCATATTTTTCCACATAGAGTTTATAGGTATCTGTAGCTTTCTTAGATTTAACAGCTGCCTGTAATAAAATAAAAAAAAAACTTTTAACTCTGCATTGACCTTTTTTCTTTCCTAATGTAAGTTAATATGAATAACAAATTAAAATACATTTTAAGAGTTCAATATGACATATAACTAACTTTGATACCTGTTGTGAGGCCCTCTTTAGTCTTTTTTTATTGTTGTTGTTACAGTCAGCCAAGAAGTCAGGAATTAAACACTGATTCTCTTTCCTATTTGTTGGAACGTGCTTTGAAAAGTTAAAATACTCTCATTTTAAATCCAAGACTTAAGATTGCATAATTACATTATAATGCTACAGTGTTACTAAGATATGTTAACACATTGTCGGAGAGAAACTTCCAGACGATATACAAAAATGTCACAATACCACCAGAATGTGCTTGACACTCCTTTTTGCAGCTGTGAATTTTCCTCCATCACAGCATACATGCATTTCATTCAATGTCTGATTAAATACTATAAACCGATCTCGAAAGTTGTGAAGACTGGTTTCCTTGATGTTTCTCAGCTTCCATTATGCTCCAGGAAATACAGAAACTTGTTTTTAATCTTTGCCTATTTTTTCAAGACTTAAAAAACAAAACTGCTACCATAATAGTATAGTTCTGGTTTTATAAAAGTTACTTATTTAATTAAAAAAACATATTAAGCAGTACTATACAACCTATACATAAACAGAAATTGGAATAAAGTAACACAGCCACAGAAGTTAAGGTAAATTATAAGAAGATAGGCATTTGAGAAAGGAAAAGATTATGTGTAGTTTGTAGGTTGAAGCAGATACACGGCTATCAAGAAGCTCGATATTCTCAAAGGCCTGATCAACTTGGATACAGGAAGATGGAGTGATGTGGTTGGACTAAATAAGAGTTTAAAGGAGATCAGAGAAAGACAAGCTATAGGATTTCAAGATATAAAAATCCCCATTTTCTTGACGAGGTAACAGATGGGTCTGGTATGAGTGAGAAACAGTAGGGTAGGGTTGGGAGCTTAAGAACAAAAAAAGTTTCAAACCATAATTGTGGAGGATGCAAGAGGTCATGACTAGATGAATAAAAGTATTGCTAAGTGCCACTGAGGTCCAAGGAAAGCTGTAAAATACTTAATTTGTTGAAAGCCGATCAGTACTAATATGTAATTATCTTTAGCCATGATCAGGAATCTAAAAACAAAATACTACAAAGAGAAAACTGGGTTTACCCTGGGGTTTGGGTTTGGTAAGAGGTACATATAGTCCTACTCCCTAAACGAGCAACTTTGTACTCTCTCTAAAATATAACTGTTTATACTATATTAAGTATATATGTTATGTACTTTCCTACCTTCTTAAAGAATATAGGATGCCACTTTACCATGAAACATAAACAAAGCTGATTTTGGAGCCAGAAGAAATTCGACTGAAATTCTGGCTCTACCATTTACACTACTGCCCCTTTATCCATGGGGAATACATTCTAAGATCCCAGTGGATGTCTGAAGCCATGGATGGTACAGACTCTATATTATATACTATGTTTTTTCCTATACATACATAACTATGATAAAGTTTAATTTATAAATTAGGCACAGTAAGAGATTAACAACAACTAATAATAAAATATAACAATTATAACAACATACTGTAATAACATCATATGTGAATACGGTCTCTCTCTCTCTAAATATTCTACTGTACTGGACAGTAGGTAACTAAAACCAAGGAAAGTGAAATCTCAGCACTGTACTACCCATCTGACCTTGTCTTAGAAATTTATACAGTTCTCTCATTACTAAAAAGGGAGTATCACCTTTTAAAAAAAAAAAAAAAAGCTGTGGTAGTAATGAAATGTAGTTATATAAAATGCTTGGAATAGGGTCTGGCATACAGTTAAATTTAAAAATAAATAGTGCCTGCTTTTATTATGGTTTCTAACAAGAAATGTCATCAAGAAAATACATCATCATATTTTGCTGTAAAATAAAGATATATCCGAGTTACTGAGTTGTACTGAGCTGTCTATCCCTGGCGAAAGTGACTAAAACCTGTAACAATTTTCTAGTTTGCTCCTATAGATTTTTTTTGTTTTACTCTTTTCCCAGTTCCACACAGCTGACATTATTTTATACCAGTTACTGTACTGGAATCCTCTAATATCCTGCCCCTGTTCAAATACATAACAGCTAAATGAAATGGATAGAGTTTACCGACTACCTTCGCAAGAAACCCAGATAACCAAGTTTGCTAGAATTTATTTTAAAAACAATTATAATGGCATGCTTAATCTGAGTTTCCTTTTGGATTTTTTTTTATGCAAATAAATTTTAGTTTGTTCTTCTAATACGTGTATTTTCAGTGAATATAAAAGCAATCGAACAACCTACAGTCCTTCAGAGTGATTTTTTTTTTTTTTTTTTTTTTTTTTTGAAATAGAGTCTCACTCTGTGGCCCAGGCTGGACTGCAATGGTGCAATCTTGGCTCACTGCAACCTCCGCCTCCCGGATTCAAGCGCTTCTCCTGCCTCAGTCTCCCAAGTAGCTGGAATTACAGGTGCAAGCCACCACGCCCAGCTGATTTTTGTATTTTTAGTAGAGATGGGGTCTCACTCACCATGTTGGCCAAGTTGATCTCGAACTCCTGAACTCAAATGATCCACACGCCTAGGCCTCCCAAAGTGCTGGGATTACAAGCATGAGCCACTGCACTGGGCCTTCAGAGTGATTTTTAATGACACAGCCTAGCAAAATGATGTAATCCTACTGAAAGCCCCTTCTTTACTTATTCCTAATACCTCATCCTGATACCTACTTTTTTCTTTTTCTCTGCTGCTCATTAAATTATTGCTTAATAATTTATATGCCAGCTATTGATAAAGACAAGTTGTGATCATTCCTAATAGAGATATTTACAAGTCAAAAGGAGACCCATAAAACTGGAAAATTCCAAAAATACCTAATTATAATGACCGTGCATACATTTTTACAAGTAATTTACTGGGTGGGCATGGTGGCACATGCCTATAATCCCAGCACTTTAGGAAGCCAAGGCAGGAGCAATCACTTGAGGCTAGGAGTTCAAGACCAGACTGGACAACAAAGTGAGACCTTGTCTCTACCAAAATTTTTAAAAAATAAAATACAATAAAAATTTTTAAAAAATAAGCCAGGTGCAGCGGCTCATGCCTGTAATCCCAGCTCTTAGGGAGGCAGAGGCGGAGAATAGTTTGAGCCCAGGAGTTCGAGACCTGCCTGGGCAATATAGCGAGACCCCATTCTCCAAAAATAAAATAAATTATCCAGGCACAGTGGCACACACCTGTGGTCCCAGCTACTCAAGAAGCTGAGGTGGAATCACTTGAGCCCAAGAGTTCAAGGCTGCAGTGAGCTATGATAATACCACCACACTCCAGCCCAGACAACAGAGATCCTGACTCAAAAAACAAAAAAACAAATACCATAAAAATAAAACGGGAAAGATTGTGTGAAATAAATTACCTTTTTAAAAATAAATTTCTTTTAATAGCAATTTCTTTTGAGACAAACAGCAGGTTTTCTTTTTATAGATTGTGTACAAAATAAGATACCACACCTTCTCAACTTACCATTCAACCCTCTAACTTCTTGTTCTGTACTATTTAATATGTCTTGGCTCTCCAAGAAAAAGAAAGCTTCTTGAAGACAGAAACAATAACATGTATTTAGCCTTAAAAACATTCATAGTTCCCAGCGTGGTGATAGGCTAGGAACTAAACATTTATTTACTGTTGCATGCAAATTATCACTTCATAATATAATAGCAAATCAGAAAAATATTTGAATAAGTCATTTTAAAAAGTAAGCATCTATTCTAAAGCCTATAGCTAAAATAAACTCAAACTAATTTTATGATATTAATGAAGTGGAAGAATTCAAATAATATTTTGCTATGATTATTTTCCAAGTAAACATATATGCTGTGTTATGGACAATACAATGATAGTTTCTCACTAACAAGAAATTTATAACCTAATAGAAATAAAGGATGACCACATGGAGGGAACATTACTACTTATAAAAGACATGTATTTCTAAAGTATAAAGAAAGAAATTATTTTATAACACTATGCATCAAACATTATAGGCCTTTAAGAGATGGAGGGAAGATCCTGAATCATTACATCTTCCTATACTCAAGTAGTCTCTAGAATTCTAACTAATTTTGCTACTCAAATCTCTACTGAGTTAAGAGGGATAAAACCATTAAGGCTTTTACACCAGCATATTTTCATAAATTTCTTTTTTTCCTCTCATGATATTCTCACTATAAATCCTGGTCTATACATTCTGCACTTATTTGTTCACCACTTCTGGCTATAAAACTATTATCTCAAAGGTTAACGGCTGGATCTAAATCAAAATTCTAAACAAAGAAGTTTTATGAAGCATACCCTCTGATATCAGGAAACTATAAAATTTTATTTCTCTTATTTGAAAGCATGAAGAAAGAAAGAAGGTACTCGGTACTCTTTTTAAGTTCTAACTTACATTTTTTCAATCAGCTTTTTTTTTTTTTTTTTTTTTTGAGACAGGGTATCACTCTGTCACCCAGGATAGAATGTAGCCTCAAACTACTGGGCTCAAGTACTTCAGCCTCCCAAGTACCTAGGACTATAGGCACATGCCACTATGCCTGGCTAATATTTTTTTCTTTTTTTGTAGAGATGGGCTCTCACTGTGTTGCCCAGGCTGGTTTTGAACTCCTGGGCTCCTGCCTTGGCCTCCCAAAGTGCTGGGATTACCAGCATAAGCCACCACCATGCCCAGCCTAGCTCTTACTCTTGAAAGGTAAAATTGATATGCCAGAGTCAGAATCTTAAGGAAATTACAAATCAACTTTAAGAAGCATCTTTAATACAAGATGATAGGGAGAAAAAAAATGAAAGAAAAATGAAATAGAGAAGCATCTTAGAAAATGGAAAAGAGAAGCACTAACTAAGAAAGAAATTTCTTTTCTTTTCTTTTTTTTTTTTTTTTGAGACAAGATCTCGCTCTGTCATCTGGGCTGGAGTACAGTGGTGTAATCACGGCTCACTGCAGCCTCAACCTCCTGGCCTCATGCAATCCTCCTCCTGCCTCAGCCTCCTGAGTAGTTAGCACTACAGGTATGTGCCACCAGTCTTGCTGTTGTAGGCCTGGGCTGGAGTGCAATGGTGCAGTCTCACACCGACTAATTTTTTTAAAAACTTTTTGTAGAGATGGGGTCTCACTACATTGCCCAGGCTGGTCTCAAACTCCCAGCCTCAAATGATCCCTCCACCCTGGCCTCCCAAAGCACTGGGATTACAGGCATGAGCCACCATGCCCCACCAGAAACATGTATATTTTTTTAAAGCAAGAAACATCTTTCATAAGAAACAGCTACACAATACTAAATTATTGTCGAAACAACTTTCTAAATAACATATTATGCTTAGTTAGGAATGCTATAAATTCTTAAGGTAGAATTATAGAAACTGAATGGCATCATAAAAAAGTGACAACTTTTGTAGTCATTATTAAAAGGGAAGTTGGGCCAGGTGTGGTAGCTCATGCCTGTAATCCCACCACTTTGGGAAGCCAAAGCAGGAGGATGGCTTGAGACTAGGAATTTGAGACCAGCCTGTGCAACATGAGACCTTGTGTCTACAATTTTTTTTTTTTTTAATTGAGATGGTGTTTCACTCTTGTTGCCCAGACTGGAGTGCAATGGCGCAATCTTGGCTCACCACAACCTCTGCCTCCTGGGTTCAAGAGATTCTCCTGCCTCAGCCTCCCGAGTAGCTGGGATTACAGGCATGCACCACCATGCCTGGCTAATTTTGTATTTTTAGCAGAGATGGGGTTTCTCCATGTTGTTCAGGCTGGTCTCAAACTCCCAACCTCAGGTGATCCCCCCACTTTGGCCTCCTAAAGTGCTGGGATTACAGGCGTGAGCCACTGCCCCCAGCCTTTTTTTTTTTTTTTTGAGACTGAGTTTCACTCTTGTTGCCCAGGCTGGAATGCAGGGCGCGATCTTTGTTCACTGCAACCTCCACCTACCCGGCTCAAGAGATTCTCCTGCCTCAGCCTCCTGAGTAGCTGGGATTACAGGCATCCACCACCATACTCGGCTAATTTTGTATTTTAGTAGAGACCGGGTTTTACTACGTTTGGCCAGGCTGGTCTCAAACTCCTGACATCAGGTAATCCACCTGCCTCGGCCTCTCAAAGTGCTGGGATTACAGGCATGAGCCACCGTGCCTGGCCTACAAATTTTTTTTTTTTTAATTGGCTGTGCATGGTGGCACACGCCTGTAGTCCCAGCTACTCTGGAAGCTGAGGTGGAAGGATTGCTTAAGTCTGGGAGTTCAAGGTTACAGTGAGGCGTGATTGTGCCACTGCACTCCAGCCTGGAAAACAGAGGGAGACCCTGTCTTGAAAAATTAATTCACTAGTTAATTAATTCACTAATTAATTAAAATAAAAGGGAAGTTGGAGCATTTGTTCTTAAGAGGAAACTGTGCTTTAAAAGTAATAGCTACATTTCTTCTCATAAGCAAAAGAGTGGCTTTAATACATTACCTATGATAATAAAACAAATCTAAGTTTTATTCATTTCCTTAGCATTATAAACTTATTAATATACTACTAAAAACATTTTAAGTGCCTATGACTTTTATAGTACAATCCATGAAGCCAGTATATACATATAAAATAAGTACTTAGTCAATAGTCCACAAACATGAGTACCTACTAAGTGGTGTTTTATAAAAATGAAGGCTTGTGGCCGGGTGTGGTAGCTCACACCTGTGATCCCAGACTTTGGAAGGCTGAGACCAGCGTTATTACCTGAGGTCAGGAGTTCCAGATCAGGCTGGCCAACAAGGTGAAATCCCATCTCTACTAAAAATACAAAAATTAGCTGGGCGTGGTGACGCATGCCTGTAATCCCAGGTACTTGGGAGGCTGAGGCAAGAGAATCGCTTGAATCCAGGAGGCAGAGATTGCAGTGAGCCAAGATCATGCCACTGCACTCCAGCCTGGGTAACAGAGCGAGACTCCATCTTAAAAATAAAAATAATAAAAAAAAAAAAAGGCCTGTGAATGAGTGAATGAGATGATAACCAAATTATGTTATAACAGCTATAGTATTTCTGTTTTTAAGTCACAAAAAAATTATTCAAAGATCTATGACTTTAAAAAAAAAATCTACATTGTTGTTAATAAAAACCTTATGATAGGCCAAAATAACTGACGTGGATTAAAATATATTACAAATCAGAGAACCCACTAACAATATCTAATATCACAAGCAGAGATGCCACCTCTGAGGAGACTAATTAGAAAAAAGCACCCCTTCCTCTGAGTAGTCCATCCCACCAAAGTCCATCCCTGTGAAGCACAGAGTGAATTTTAGCCAACTCACAACCCTTGGACACAACTACATGCTCCACTCCTGCTCAATATTTTAATAAAAAAGAAATCATGAGCCGGGCCTGATCATTCACACCTGTGATCCCAGCTATTCGAGAGGCTGAGGCAGTGAGGTGATCGCCTGTGCCCAGCAGTTCCAGGCTGCAGTGAGCTATGATCATACCACCACCGCACTCCAGCCTGGGTGACACAGTGAGACCTCATCTCTAGACCAAAAAAAAAAAAAAAAAAAATCCTTTAATTGCATCTAAATCATTACATTAAACTTGTTTTGGTTTATATGAAAAGACTCAGAATCATTTATTTATGTGTAGTCTCTAGTCACCATATATTTTTTGAGTGTCATGGCACACTAGGTACTATGGTAAGCCCACTAGGGTTCACAAAAAACAAGATAACAGTATTTAACCCAGCAGTACTTTAACCCTCTGGATAGTTTTAACTAATTTAGATCATAAACATTTGCATTAATGATATGAAACCCATACCAATTCACTGTTGGGCATGAACGTTATAGTATCTACCAAGAGTAAACTGCTCCTGTGACTTACATTTTTTTTTCTTTTTTGAGACGGAGTCTCGCTCTGTTGCCCGGGCTGGAGTGCAGTGGCTCGATCTCGACTCGCTGCAAGCTCCGCCTCCCAGGTTCACGCCATTCTCCTGCCTCAGCCTCCCCAGTAGCTGGGACTACAGGCGCCCGCCACCACGCCTGGCTAATTTGTTGTATTTTTAGTAGAGACAGGGTTTCACCGTGTTAGCCAGGATGGTCTCGATCTCGTGACCTCGTGATCCACCCGCCTCAGCCTCCCAAAGTGCTGGGATTATAGGTGTGAGCCACCACGAACGGCCACATTTTTTAAAGTCATTATTATATTTTGAATATGGTCAGCTCCTGTCCCATTCCCCTTACTTTCTCATCACAAGTAATTTCCATCATGTGCTTATTGTTTACTGTCCCCATACATGTCCCTAATACTTTACTTGTATATAAATAGCATTTTTTTTTCAGTTTTGTACAAGAGTTTAGAAAAAAAAATCAAATCACAACAAAGATGACTTGGCTTCTCTTTGAGCCTCCTGGATCACTGTACATCTGTAACTCTGGCCAGTCCTGCCTCTCCACCACAAACACTGTTTTAGTTCTCCTAGGCCTCCGCCTGTCTCCCAGCCTGAACTCGATTCACACATGGAGTGTGAACACGAAGTTAGAGTGAGGCTGCTTCAGGGCCCCAGGCCCATGCGTCCATCCAGACTCCAAGTGGAGTGTAGGGCTTCCAGTGCAGAGAGGGGTTGGAGGGGCAGACCCTGCCCAGGCAGTCCTCACATTGGACAGGGCATCAAACGGCATCCCAAGGGCTCGCCCTCCCTTTTCTCTCAACCCCAACTCAGGTGAAGGGGGAGCAGCTGTCACCAGAGGCTATACTGGTGAAGGTTGTGGCTCAGCACAGAACCAACATCAGCGGTGAACCCGAGGGCATCCAGCATCGGGAGCAGGTTGAGAAGGGTTGTGTCATTGGGGTCACTAAACCAGGATTTGATGGTGATGGCCTTGTCTGGATGGCTCCTGTAAACCCCTGGGGAGTTATCCAGGATCACAATGCTGGAGAGGTCACTGTGGACCACAGAGAGGTCCTTGATGTAGGTGCCCAACTCCAAAGTGCAGTGCTGTCCGTAGTATCTCCTCCTAAGAATGCTTCTGCTATTGTCCAGTTTATCTGCCACAGCAGAGCCATAGATCTCCATGCTTGCTATAAACACCACCAGCTCCCACCACTGGCTCACCACTTCCAAGAAGAAATCCATATGGGGCCTCTAATGTACAAAGAAACGGACAGGATGTTTGTCTATTACCACCTTGAGGATGAAGTCAGGAGGCGTTCCAGGCCAGACTGTGAGCCTCAGGACCCCATCACGGTGGGAGTGAATAAGTGTCTCATCCGGATCCAGCACCAGGATCTTCCTCTTCACCTAGCTGATTCCAGGACTAGAAGATAAGGGGAGGATATCATATTGAACAGTTTGGTGCTGAATTACCGTGCAGATCTGCCACCGCAAAAGAGTGGAGAAACTCCAGAGCTTGGCGGCGAAGGCCACGAACGTGCGCAGCCCCAGCAGACACCGCGTCCGCATCAAATTCCTGATGACCCCGGCACTGCTGGCCCCGCCGGCCCCGGGGGGCCCCCGTGGCACAGCTCCGCCAGCCCCCCGTTGCCGGGAGGGGGAACGGCAGCCCTGAGTGGCAGGAGAGGCTGCAGAGAGGGGGATGGAGCAAGCGGCTCAGAAAGTCACCCCTGGCAAGGTTTTGGAAAGCCCAGCGGAACGGGGAGCTGGCGGACAGGCGTGGGCAGCCTGCGGGGGCCCACATGGGCTGGGAGTGGCGCCAACGGCTTTGGGGAAGTTGGGGGCTGAGACACGTCGGGCTAGGATTGGGTCCTCCGAGACCAGGAGAGAAGGGGAAAGACAATTGGGGGAGGGGACAGTGGGGAAGGGAGCAAGGATGAAGGGGGAAGGGAGGGGGGAAAGCAGAGGGTCAATAGCTTTTTTCTTTTTTTACACAGAATTAAAGGTTATATAAAAGGCATCAAATTCTACACATCCTTTTGAAACTTTTTCTTGCTCAATATTATGCTTTTTACATTTACTCACGTTAATACATGTCATTCTTTTTTAATGTGAATCCATCACCTAGCTTCAAGACTCAATCTATTCTTTCTCCTTTTCTTTGCAAGAGTAATATTTATTTAAACTACTGTATTGTGTCCCATTATATGAAACACATAACAGGATTTTTTTTTTTTTTGAGACGGAGTTTCCCTCTTGTTGCCCAGGCTGGAGTGCAGTGGTACGATCTTGGCCCACTACAACCTCCGCCTCCTGGGTTCAAGTGATTCTCCTGCCTTAGCCTCCTGAGTAGCTGGGATTACAAGCGCCCGCCACCACGCCTGGCTAATTTTTGTCTTTTTAGCAGAGAAGGGGTTTGGCCATGTTGGCCAGGCTAGTCTTTAATTCCTGACCTCAGGTGATCCACCCACCTTGGCCTCCCAAAGTGCTGGGATTACAAGTGTGAGCCACCATGCCTGGCCAACAGGATTTTTTTTTTTCAATTTGACAATTGATCTATGATTAGAGGAGCTGCTATGGTTTGAATGCTTGTGAAACTTAATCCCCAATGTGGCAGTATTGAGAGGTGGAGCCTTTAATAGATGATTCAGTCATGAAGGCTCTGCCCTCATAAATAGATTAATCTATTAATGTATTAATCGGTTCATGAATCAATGGATTATCATGGAAATAGGACTGACAGCTTTATAAGGAGCAAAGAGAGACCTAAACAGCCCCCTCATATGAGGTCCTGCATCTTCTGAGAATTCAGCAGACTCCCCACAAGCAAGAAGGCTCTCACTAGATGTGGCCCCTCAATGTTGGACGTCCTTCTCATCTTCCATAACTGTAAAAAATAAATTCCTTTCTTTATAAATTACCCAGTTTCAAGCCAGGCATGGGGGCTCACACCCAGCACTTTGGGAGGCCAAGGCGGGCAGATCACCTGAGGTCAGGAGTTCAAGACCAGCCTGGCCAACATGGTGAAACCCCATCTCTGCTAAAAACACAAAAATTAGCCAGGCGAGGTGGCACACGACTGTAATCCCAACTATTCGGGAGGCTGAGTCACCAGAATTGCTTGAACTCAGGAGGCGGAGGTTGCAGTGAGCTGAGATGCCGCTACTGCACCCTAGCCTGGGTGACAGAGTGAGACTCTGTCTCAAAAAAAAAAAAAAATAGGCCAGGCGCGGTGGCTCAAGCCTGTAATCCCAGCACTTTGGGAGGCCGAGGCGGGCGGATCACGAGGTCAGGAGATCGAGACCATCCTGGCTAACACAGTGAAACCCCATCTCTACTAAAAATACAAAAAATTAGCCGGACGTGTTGGCGGGCGCCTGTAGTCCCAGCTACTCGGGAGGCTGAGGCAGGAGAATGGCATGAACCCGGGAGGCGGAGCTTGCAGTGAGCCGAGATCGCGCCACTGCACTCCCGCCTGGGAGACAGAGCAAGACTCCGTCTCAAAAAAAAAAAAAAAAAAAAAAACAACAAAATTACCCAGTTTCAGGTATTCTGTCATAAGCAACAGAAAACAAACCACACCAGGAGTCTAATACATTTATATGTATTATGATTATTTCTTTCAAATTATTTTCAGTTTTCTGTTTACTGACAAAGCATTTCCTTTTTTTAACTTTTATTTTAGGTTCAGGGGAACATGTGAAGGTTTCTTATATAGGTAAACTGTGTGTCACGGGGGTGTGGTGCACAGCTTATGCGTCATCCAGGTAATAAGCACGGTAACTGATAGGTATTTTTTCTGATCCTCTCCTTCTTCCCTTCTTCCCACCCTCTCCCCTCCAGTAGGCCCCAGTGTCTGTTGTTCCTCTCTTTCTACGTGTTCTCGTTGTTTAGTTCCCACTTATAAATGAGAATATGCAATATTTGGTTTTCTGTTCCTGCATTAGTTTGCTAAGAATAATAGGCTCCAACTCCATCCATGTTCCCACAAAAGATACAATCTCATTCTTTTTTATGGCTGCATAGTATTCCACAGTGAATATGTACCACATTTTCTTTATCAAATGTCACTGATGGGCATTTAGATATTGTGAATAGTGCTGCAATTAATATTCACATGCACATGTCTTTATGGTACAACGATTTATAGTCCTTTGGGGATATATCCAGTACTGGGACTGCTGGGGTGAATGGTAGTTCTGTTTTTAGCTCTTTGAAGAATCGCCACACACTGCTTTCCACAATGGCTGAATTAATTTACACTCCCACCAACAGTGTATAAGCATTCCCTTTTCTCCACAACCTTGTCAGCATCTGTTATTTGACTTTTTAATAATAGTCATTCTGACTAGTGTGAGATGGTATCTCATTGTGGTTTTGATTTGCATTTCTCTGATCATCACTGATGTTGAGCTTTTTTTCATATGCTTGTTGGCTGCATGTATGTCTTCTTTTGAGAAGTGTCTGTTCATTTCCTTTGCCCACTTTTTAATAGGATTGTTTTTCTCTTTTAAATTTGTTTAAGTTCCTTATAGATGCTGGATATTAGACCTTTGTCAGATGCACAGTTTGCAAACATTTTCTCCCATTCTACAGGTTGTCTATTTACTCTTTTGATAGTTTCTTTTGCTGTGCAGAAACCATTACGTTTAATTAGATGCTATTTGTTAATTTTTGTTTTTGATGCAATTGCTTTTGGTGTCTTTGTCATGAAATCTTTGCCCGTTCCTATGTCCAGAATGGTATTGCCTCAGTTGTCTTCCAGAGTTTTTATAGTTTTGGGTTTTACATTTAAGTATTTAATCCATCTGGAGATGATTTTTGTATATGGTGTAAAAAAGGGGTCCAGTTTCAATTTTCTGCATATGGCTAGCCAGTTATCCCAGACCCATTTATTGAATAGGGAATCCTTTCCCCATTGCTTGTTTTTGTCAGTTGACAGACCATTTCTTTAAAGTGCTCCATTATTATCTTCAGATTTTCTTCCAAGCACTTGATCTTACCAAAAGGTATCACTAAAAGATTTTCAGAAAATAATCAAAGCCATTACTTCCTCAAATGGTCCTTAAATGGTCTGTTAACTGAAATATCAAAGCATTGTAGCTGTCCAATCATGCAACGAAGTTTACACAGGCAATTCAACTACACCATAAAAGCTACCTTACCAACCATGACTATACAATACCATCAATTGAAAATGCATTCTGATTTCATATGAGGAAAAAAAAAATCTCCATTTTCTTTTTCTCTGGGGTCTAGGTCTGAATTTATTTAACCTGCTTAATACCTATAATGTACTTTCAATATGAGGGCTCTTGAATTTCTTCAATTCTGAAACATTTTGAGCTGTTAACTCTTCAAATATTACTTGTCCTTCCATCTCCTCCATTTTTTTCCTTCTGAAATTAGTATTGGAGCAATGTTGGTAACGTTTGCCTCTCCTACTATGTTCTGGGTAAGGTCCCTCCATACTATCTTCAAAACTCATTCTTTGACTATATCAAGTCTAAAGTTTCTTTCCTCTACTGCTTTTTAAAAAGTTCAATAACCATATTTTTCATTTTCAAGTTTTCAATTAGCTGTTTTTTCTATCTAGATCTTGTTTCATTACGTTTAATTTCTTAATCTTCTTTAATGTAAGTTTATGTTTATTTGAACATCCTCAAGACACATCGTTTTTGCTCGTTTTTTAGAAATTTAAATTTCATCTGGAGTAAATTCTTATTCCAATTATTGAATTTATTGGTTGTTCTAGTATTAGATTTCTTAGGTGTGCTCTACAATTTTGGTTGTTTGCTCATTCAGAATACGAGTTTTTTTTTTGGATTTTTGCCCTCTTTTCTCTTCTTCTCTCTCTCCCTTCATCAGTACTGCTGAACATTCATAGAATAAAACATAAATGGTACCTCCTAGAATTGTGTTATGCTTTATACTTTATGCTCACCCGTCCCCAGGCAGTTTTCAGGTTATCTCCTGCCACCCCTCCAAGGCCCCAATTTCATTTCAGTCTTACGAAAGTAATTTTTAATTACTTCCCTGCAAGAACATTGTAGATATGGCCAAAATAGTCATGAAATGATTCCTTGGCTTGATTTCAAGTCAGGATTGTGTCTCTGTATCTGTGTCCCTAAATCCCCAACTTCCAATAAGGCTTTAGTTCTTGTCAGCAACCCAAAAGCCTTCTTTTCTCCCTATCTATAGTTTCAGGCAATGAGCCAGGCTCCTTGTACCTCATCCCAAGAGGGGAGCTTTTAGTCCCTTTTGCCATGTAAGAGCCAAATTCCACTGCCTACTTTAGGACTTTTGAGTTCAACAGCTTGCATAATCAATCTCTACGTGCCATTTTGGATTTCTGTTCTATTCTGGTCCACAGAGATAAAATATTATTCTTTTTGGACCCTGTTATTTTGTTTTCCCTTTTTATATTTTATTCATAATTGCTATGTCTGAAGCAGAGGGTGTTTTCAAACCATGAATTTATTGTGTCTCATTTTCGCCCCTCTCAATTTTTATTATACAAACCCAATTTTTATTTATTATATAAACACAATATATTGCTCCAAATTCATTTTTTTCATCTGTGACACAGTCCCCAGAAGGTCCTGAGATTATGTGCCTTATTGCTCCAAATTCTAAATCACCTATTTTCATTTTTCCACATTCTCTTCTAGTTTTTTGCCCATGCATAGTCATATATCATATTTCATTGGTTAGTTGTTTAAAATATTTTCGACCTCAGGTATATAGAAATGGATTAATTACATTATCACAAGTCTTGTAACAGCCCCTCTTATTTAATTATATGATATTAATTTCTGAGTTGATTTGGTTATTCAGACTTGTAACAGAAGACTTTCTATCACCATCTATTGTTAAAAATTAACTCTTATCAAACTTCAATGTAAAATTAGTATTCCGTTTAATATGCTTCATCAAAAATAAAGTGTGCATTTAAACATGTAAAAGTATATAAATACACAGCCCTTTTATAGTCATAATCATACTATTGGTACAATTTGGCTTTCTTTTTTTACTGGATATTTCAAACATTTTACAAAGCTTTCAAAATTATCGCTCCACATGGCTCATTCTTAAGTGAGATATACCATATCAAATAAGTAAATGGTTAAACTGTTTTGAAAGGAGAAAAGCTACCTTCCATTAAAACATAAATGGAAGATAAGGTTGTGGTTTACCACAATGCTACATAAATGTGCTCAAAGTCAGCAATAAATCACCACAACACATATTTAAAGCTTATGTGCAAGTACCTATATCTTTCTAAATATACCAAAATCTTGTTTCAAAACAATTTTACCTCATGGTTAAATTTTACACAAAGTAATTACCTCAATTATGTTACCACAAAAATATCCTGAAAATGTGTCACTGACATTTAAAAAATCTTTGTTTTTTGGTTGGGTGTGGTGGCTCATGCCTGTAATCCCAGCACTTGGGGAGGCCAAGGCAGGCGGATCACCTGAGGTCAGGAGTTCGAGACCAACCTGACCAACATGGCAAAACCCCATCTCTACTAAAAATACAAAATTAGCTGGATGTGGTGTCATGAGCCTGTAATCCCAGCTACTTGGGAGGCTGAGGCAGGAGAATCACTTCAACCCAGGAGGCAGAGGCTGCAGTGAGCCAAGATCACGCCACTGCACTCCAGCCTGGGCACAAGAGCAAAACTCCGTCTCAAATCAATCATTGTTTTTTAGTGCTTGCTAACCTATTTATCACAGACAATATACTTTACAAATCTCCTGTGTTTTACTTGGGTAAATCACTAGGACTGTAAGGCACAGTGTCTTCATCTTTAAAATGAGATAATTTTGAGTTTGATCTAAATATTAAATGCAATTTTGTATGTCAAGGTGCTTTGAAACCACAGATATGTAATTTTTATTATGATTACCTTTTCTATTTCTCTTTGTGTAGCTCCTTCCTTTTTCAAACGCTCCTGTTCTACACACTTGGCATTGTAATTTTCCTTGGATTTCTGGAGGGCCTGAGTTATGCTCTGAATGGTTTGGACAGCTTCCAGAGTTCCTGCAACTTCTTCTTTAGTCTGTTTAGTAAGAAATGATTCATCAAAACGACTGAACTATAAAAACTCAATATCTGACCAATCAATTCTTTAACAGGAAAAAAACTGATACCTTTTTATGAGATTTTACTTGTTCTTCTCCATACTTCTGAACTTCCTTTATTAATTCTTGTAATTTTCTAACAAGATCCAAGTGACAATTTGCTAATTTCTCTGTAGATGTTTTGAATACATCCCATACTGGTGCAAATGTTCTAAGAAAATAAAAAATATGGGAATAACTTACTAAAAGTAAAAAAGAAAATTAAGGTTCTAACAGGGAAACAATGGAAACAATAGTGGTATATACGGCAACTTTATTTAGGCAAAAGATGAAATTAAAATAATGAATAAAATGGTTGACAGGCTGATCTTGAATTTTTTTATCATTGGTTATTTAAAATATTTTTGGACCTCAGGAATATAGAAATGGGTTAATTACATTATCACGTCTTAACCCTCTTAATTATATTAATTTCTGAGTTGATTTAGTTATTTATACTTGTATCAGAAGCCTATCACTGTCTATTGTTAAAAATTAACTGTTATCAAACTTCAATTTAAAACAAGTATTCCATTTAAAATGTTTCATCAAAAACAAAGTTTCAGTGAATTTAAACACACAAAAGTCCAATTTTTAGATAATTATTCTTTCCATAATTGTTATGGCAATGAGCACATCTCATTTTAAATGTATTCTTTTCATTATTTTCATTTTTCAAGGAACACATTTTTAATACAAATTTTTAAAAGGAAGATTTAATGACAGTCTATAAAATCACAGGAGACATTTTTAATGCATCTTAATCATTTCAATAAAGTTTATCTTAAGTGAGTTTTTAAAGATCACTGTTAAACTACAACAGAATTTAAATAGGAACTTACAGACAACTAGAATAAATACATTGCATGTGCATAAGATAAACATTTATAATCTCAAACACTATTGAATGACTAAGTAGTTTTTAAAAAGGGAAAAAATAAATTTCGTTTACTCTTGACTGCATTGACTGATTCAGCAAGTTCAATTATATTTTCTAACAAGTGAAGAATATATTAATATTTACAGATACTTTTAAAATAAGCATATATTTTACTATGTTTTTGAACTGTTAGGTCCTCAAAAGGAACCTAGAATCCTTAAGAACTTTGCCTAAATGAACATTGAAAAAGAGGAAGAAATTAACTCACCCAAGTTGTGAATAATTGCTTGCAGATTTTGCTAGTTTTGTCATTGACCTAGAGTATGCCTCCTCTATGGTAGCTCTGTTAAATCAAATATCCACATCATAATACCTCTTATTCAGTGACCAAAAACAGCAAAGTTATCAAAATACAATTAAAAATGCAAAACAAAAAGATACCTCAAAAATTACATGTTAAAAATAAGTACATATACGTAGTCATGAATTTCTGGCCTATCTTTAAATGTCCTTTCTGATATAGAACTAAAATAATTTATATCACACACACAAATTTTTTTTGAGATAGAGTCTTGCTCTGTCACCCAGGCTGGAGTACAGTGGTATGATCATAGCTCACTGCAGCCTTGACCTCTGAGGCTTAAGCAATCCTCCCACCTCAGCCTCCTGAGTAGCTTGCACTACAAGCATGCCCCACAACACCCAGCTAATTTTTGTATTTTTTTGTAGAGATGGGGCCTCGCTATGTTGCCCAGGCTGATCTGGAATTCCAGGGCTCAAGAAATCCTCCCACCTCGGCCTCCCAAAGTGCTGAGATCATAGACATGAGCCACCATGCTCAGCCATAGAAAAAGTTTTAATGGAATCACAACACTTTTTATCTTTAGTACCAATACTTATCTGAACAGGAAATACATGAGTGCTACTTCTTGTATTCTCTTTCTCTGTAAGCTGATTCACTGTGATAAGTGTGTCATTTGTATTTAATACTTCTTTGTTGTACTTAGTTTTATTATTCTTCAACACTGTGATGCACATTTAATAGAACAAGAGATTAATGACAGTCATTTGCACAAAACTAAATATGAATCATCAAGTCTGAAATCCTGAACTTCATTCATGGCTTAATTTATTTTGTGATTAGATCTAAAATATTAGCAAATATTTCACACTAGAAAACTGTGTTTTATATAACTACTGTTTAGCATATGAGATTTTATTCTGTAAAAAACATCCACAGCCATTAAATATAGAATTCTAAAAGACACAAATTATCCTATAGACATGTAACCTATAAAAACAGAATATACATTTTGTATGGCCTTCTTTTTTTGAGACGGAGTATGGCTGTCACCCAGGCTGGAGTACAGTGGTGCGATCTTGGCTCACTGCAACCTCTGCCTCCCAGATTCAAGCGATTCTCCTGCCTCAGCCTCCCGAGTAGCTGGGACTACAGGCACCCACCACCACGCCCAGCTAATTTTTGTATTTTTAGTAGAGACAGGATTTCACCATATTGGTCAGGCTGGTCTCAAACTCCTGACCTTGTGACCTGCCCCACTCGGCCTCCCAAAGTGCTGGGATTACAGGCATGAGCCACTGCGCCCGGCCTGTATGGCCTTCTTAACACTACAAAACTTATAGTTTTACCTTTCGCCTGGCTCTTCTCAATGTGTGCTACCCTTAATAGGGGAACATTCTACAACCACCATCATCCCTCCATTTACTTTGATTGGTCCAACTAATTTTCTGCTTCTAATGTCTAAATCCAGATCTTCACACTGCTCTTGCACTGACCCATCTGTTCAATATCTAACTGCCCCAAACATAATTAAGATATTTGAACCACCTCAAACTCAGAATATCTAAACTAATCTCCAAACTCTTCCCCAACCAAATTTGCACAAAAACCAACTAACAAAAAGGAAATACTAAGAGTAACTGCCTCTCGCTGATAGTACTGTGACTCTTTCCTGCTCCTTTAAGCTCTTCTGTCATTTTAAAATACTATTACTACAAGAGTAATACTTTGTTCATCCAAAACAGTTAGTATTAGCATACCAATGGGTGAGTTTAAAGCAAGGTAAAGAAGTTCAATTTCCAGTACAGATTAAACATCCCTAATCAGCCAGGCACGGTGGCTTACGCCTGTAATCCCAACACTTTGGGAGGCCAAGGCTGGCAGATCACCTGAGGTCAGGAGTTCAAGACCAGCCTGGCCAACATGGTGAAACCCCGTCTCTACTAAAAATACAAAAATTAGCTGGGCATAGTGGTGGGTGCCTGTAATCCCAGCTACTCCGGAGGCTGAGGCAGGAGAATTGCTTGAATTCGGGAAGCGGAGGCTGCAGTGGGCCAAGATCATGCCACCGCACTCCAGCCTGGGCAACAAGTGCGAAACTCTGTCTCAAATAAATAAATAAACAAACAAGCATCCCTAATCAAAATATCAGAAATGCTCCAAAATCTATATATTTTTTGAGGACCAACATGATGCCAAAAGCAGAAAATTCCACACCTGACCTTGTGACAGGTCATGGTCAAAATTCAGTCAAAACTTTGTTCCATGTAGAAAAATAGTTAAAATAGGCCGGGCGTGGTGGCTCACGCCTGTAATCCCAACACTTTGGGAGGCCGAGGCAGGTGGATCACGAGGTCAGGAGATTGAGACCATCCTGGCTAACACGGTGAAACCCCGTCTCTACTAAAAATACAAAAAAATTAGCTGGGCTTGGTGACACACGCCTGTAATCCCAGCTACTCGGGAGGCTGAGGCAGGAGAATGGCGTGAACCCGGGAGGCAGAGGTTGCAGTGAGCCGAGATCGTGCCACTGCACTCCAGCTGGGCGACAGAGCGAGACTCCGTCTCAAAAAAAAAAAAGAAAGAAAAAGAAACATAGTTAAAATATTGTATAAAATTACCTTCAGGCTATGAGTATATGGTGTGTATAAAACATAAATTTCAAGTTTAGACTTGGGTCTCACTCTCAAGATTTCTTGTTATGTATATGCAAATACTCCAAAATCTGAAAAAATCCTAATTCTAAAAGACTTCTGGTACCAAGCATTTCAGATAAGGGATACTTAACCTGTAATAGTGAATAAGAATATTGACACAAACTTTTCTCACTGAGGAAAATTTAGAAAACATGGTAAGTTGAGGGTGGGGGCAAGGTAACTGAAAAGCATTAGAAAACTTAAGGGGCAGTTAAGAATCAAGATCCAAGAGAAGGGCATCCAGACAAGTCAGTCAGGTATGTGGGGCAGCTTCTTCCTTGGGGGTATCCAGAAGAGGTCGCTGATCAGTTGAGAAATGAAACAGCTTTTCTCAGCCTCACAGGGTAAGGGAGCCAAAAGTAAAAGAGTTCAGGTCCACAAAAGGTAGAAAGCATAGAAAAATCCCATGCCCTTCAAGTAGAGACTCCAAAAGAAGAATTTCAGTAGAGAACTGGAAATCATTTTAAGAAGTGGAGGAAAGCACACCAAATTTGCAAAAAAGAAAAAAAAATGCAAATTACAGATCTAGAAAATACAACAACCAAAATTAATATCTCCTTGGACGGGGTTTAGCAGCTGATTAGACATACTATATTGAGATTTATACCATAAAAAGGAGATGGAAAAAAGAGGAAAATTAAAAAAAAAAGAGATCTAGTTAATTAAAAGATTGATGAGAATAATTTATCCAACATTAAAGTTCAGAAAGACAAAAAAGAATGAAAAACAGAGAAGAGATATAAAGGATAAAGCAAGAAAAGTCGGATAAACGAGTAAAGAGAAAGAATGAGTTAGAGAAAATATTTGAAGAAATAATAACGGGGAATTTTCCAAAACTGATAAAAGATATTAACCACAGATCCAAGCAGCCCAACAAACTTTAAGAGGATAAATTGTTTACAAACAATTACATCTGGTCCTAGTCACATTATAGTAAAAACCGCTGAAAATTAAAAAGAGAAAGAACAAAACAAAGAAATCTTAAAAGCAACCAAACTCTTCCCACCACCAAATGTTACCTTCAAAGAACCAATAACTAGACTGAGAGCTAACATCTCAACTATAGATAATGGAACGATCTTCAAAAAGAATTAATTAAAAAAATCTATCAACTGGAATTCCATACCCAGCAAAAATATAAATGAAAGCAAATTCTTAATAAAATGACAGATCTAGGTGATTATCACCAATGGCCACTAACATCACGAAACAGTTATATTTGGATAATATATGCCTCTGGTGGAAGTAAACACCACCACCTAAGAAGTATTCTTTCCAAAAAACTGAATAGAGGTGGGCACAGTGGCTCATGCCTGTAATGCCAGCACTTTGGGAGGCCGAGGCGGGTGGATCACCTGAGGTCAGGAGTCCAAGATCAGCCTGGCCAACATGGTGAAACCCTGCCTCTACTAAAAATGCAAAAATAAGATGGGCGTGGTGGCATGCACCTGCAATCCCAGCTACTCGGGGAGGCAGAGGAAGGAGAATCGCTTGAACCTGGGAGGTGGAGGTTGCAGTGAGTCCACTGTACTCCAGCCTGGGTGACAGAGTGAGACTCAGTCCAAAAAAAAAAAGTACTGAATAGAATTTGATCATGCTGCTAGATTTAAATGACAACTTTGAGGAAATTCAGGGATAAAGGAAGATATTTAATAAACTATGCATATGCAATTAGCATATTCCAGGATATGGGGCCCTATTAGAACAAATACTCTGGTTTCTTCAACAACAAAAGGTAACGAGGTGGGTGGCTATAGATTAAGAGACTCAAAAGGCATATCAACCAAGTGTAACATATAGAAATCAGGCCAGGTGCAATAGCTCATGCCTGTAATCCCGACTCTTTGGGAGGCCGAGGCAGAAGGATCGCTTGAGCTCAGGTGTTTGAGATCACCCTGGGCAACCTGGTGAACCCTCATCTCTACAAAAAAAAATACAAAAATTAGCTGGGCATGGTGGTGCATCCCTATAGCCCCAGCTACTTGGGAGGCTGGGGTGGGAGGATCATTTGAGACCAGGAGGTCAAGGCTACAGCCTGGATGACAGTGAGACCCTGTCTCAAAAATAATAATAATAATAATAATAATAAATTTTTGCAATAAACCTTAAAGTTTGGATAAAATTAAGACATTCATAGAAAAATATAACTTTTCAAACTCACAGAACTAAAAAATCTGAATGGTCCTATAATGATTAAAGAAATTAAATAAGTAATTTCAAACCTTCCTACAAAGACAATTTCAAGCCCAGCTGGCTTTACCAGAAAATTCTATTAAGCACATGAGGAAAAAACAATAATCTTTCAAAAATTTTGCCAGAAAATACAATAATAGGATATACTCCCCAATTCATTTTATGAAGCCAACAAACTTTGATACCAAAACCTAACAAGTACACTTAGAGAAATAAAATGTTCAGGCCAATCTCACTCACAAGTATAGATGTAAAAATTGCACATAAAATAGCAGCAAATTGATCCACTAACACATAAAATGATCAACTACATCCCCACCAAATTGTGTTTAGGCCAAGAATGGCAAGTTGATTTAACACGCAAATTTCAATAATTCACACAAACGACAGGTTGTGAGGACAGAAAAAGAAAAACATATCATCCCATTACTCACCAGAGAAATGCAAATTAAGGTCACAATGAGATAGATACTACTATTATCAAAAAAGCTAAAATTAAAAGACTGACAATACCAAGAGTTGATAAGAACATAAAGCAACTGGAACTCTCAAAGATGGAAGGTGGTGTAAACTGATACAACCACCTTGGAAAATTCTTTGGTATTAGTCACTCAAGTTGAACATACATATACCTTATGGCCTCACAATTCCACTCCAGAGTATATACCCAATATAAATGTATATATATGCATACCAGGACATATGTGCGAAACTATTCAAGGCAACATTACTTGGTAATAGTAAAAAAAACGAAAATAGCAAAAGATCTAGAAGAGCCAACAAAATACTGAAGGAGCAGAACAAAGTTGGAAGACTGATACTACCCAACTTCAAGACTTATTATGAAGCTACAATAAATCAGGTGGGGCACAGTGGCTCATGCCTGTAAAATCCTGGCACTTTGGGATGCAGAGGTAGGCAGATCATTTGAGCACAGGAGTTTGAGACCAGCCTAGGCAACATGGTGAAACCTTGTCTCTACAAAAAAAAAAAAAGTCTCATCACTTTGAAAGACACTGGGCATGGTGCCACACGTGTATAGTCCCAACTATTCAGTAGGCTGAGGCAGAAGAACTGATTGAGCCCAAGAGGTGGAGGCTGCACTGCACTCCAGCCTGGGCGACAGAACGAGACCCTGTCTCAAAAAATAAATAAATAAAAATTAAAAAATAACGCTAGGGGAGGGATAGCATTAGGAGAAATACCTAATGTAGATATGTAGATGACAGGTTGATGGGTGCAGCAAACCACCACGGCACATGTATACCTATGGAACAAACCTGCACGTTCTGCACATGTATCCCAGAACTTTAAAGTATTAAAAAAAGGCCAGGCGTGGTGGCTCACGCCTGTAATCCCAACACTTTGGGAGGCTAAGGCGGGCGGATCATGAGGTCAAGAGATTGAGACCATCCTGGCTAACACGATGAAACCCTGTCTCTACTAAAAATACAAAAATTAGCCGTGTGTGGTGGCGGGTGCCTGTAGTCCCACCTACTCAGGAGGCTGAGGCAGGAGAATGGCATGAACCCTGGAAGCGGAGCTTGCAGTGAGCAGAGATCGCGCCACTGCACTCCAGCCTGGGCGACAGAGCGAGACTCTATCTCAAAAAAAAAAGGAGCAAATGCAATACAATGGAACAAAGATAGTATTTTCAATAAATGGTACTGGAACTGGACACCTATATGCAAAAAAAAAAAAAAAAAATGAATCCAGACACAGACCTTACACTCTTCACAAAAATTAACTCAAAATGTATTACAGACCTAAATGTAAAACATAAAACTACAAAACCCCTAGAAGATAACACGGGAGAAAACCTAGACAACATTGGGTATGGTAACGACTTTTTAGAACAGTATCTAAATGCATTCCAATATCTAAAGGCACTCCAATATACCAGACCTTGGCTATGGTGATGACTTTTTAGACGCAATATCTAAAGGCAGTCCAATACCTAAAGGTGCTCCAAACACAAAATCCATGAAATAAATAATGGATATGTTGGACTTTCTTAAAATTAAATACTTCTGTTCTTTGAAAGACAATGTCAAAAGAATGAGAAAACAAACCACAGACTGTGAGAAAATATTTGCAAATGACACATCTGATAAAAGACCATTATCCAAAATATATAAAGAACTCTAAAAACCCAATAAGGGGGCAGCTGGCAAGATGGCTGAATAGGAACAGCTCCAGTCTGCAGCTCCCAGCAAGATCAATGTAGAAGGCAGGTGATTTCAGCATTTCCAACTGAGGTACCCGGCTCATCTCACTGGGGCTGGTTAGACAGTGGGTGCAGCTCACGGAGAGCGAGCAGAAGCGGGATGGGGCATCGCCTCATCCAGGAAGCACAAGAGGTCGGGAAACTCTATCCCCTAGCCAAGGGAAGCCTTGAGGGACTGTGCTGTGAGGAATGGTGCATTCCAGCCCAGATACTATGCTTTTCCCACAGTCTTCGCAACCTGCTGACCAGGAGATTCCCTCGGGTGCCTACACCACCAGGGCCCTGGGTTTCAAGCACAAAAGACCACAACTCCTCACCAGCAAGAGAACAAAACTGGATGGAGAATGAGTTTGACAAACTGACAGAAGTAGGCTTCAGAAGGTGGGTAATAACAAACTCTCCTAAGCTAAAGGAGCATGTTCTAACCCAATGCAAGGAAGCTAAGTACCTTGAAAAAAGGTTAGACGAATTGCTAACTAGAATAATCAGTTTAGAGAAGAACATAGATGACCTGATGGAGATGAAAAACACAGCATGAGAACTTTGTGAAGCATACACAAGTATCAATAGCCAAATCGATCAAGTGGAAGAAAGGATATCATAGACTGAAGATCAACTTAATGAAATAAAGCATGAAGACAAGAATTAGAGAAAAAAGAAAAGGAATGAACAAAGCCTCCAAGAAATATGGGACTATGTGAAAAGACGAAACCTACATTTGATTGGTGTACCTGAAAGTGATGGGGAGAATGTAACCAAGTTGGAAAACACTCTTCAGGATATTATCCAGGAGAACTTCCCCAACCTAGCAAGACAGGCCAACATTCAAATTCAGGAAATATAGAGAACACCACAAAGATACTCCTCGAGAAGAGCAACCCCAAGACACGTAATTGTCAGATTCACCAAGGTTGAAATGAAGGAAAAAATGTTAAGGGCAGCCAGAGAGAAAGGTCAGGTTACCCACAAAGGGAAGCCCATCAGACTAACAGCAGATCTCTCTACAGAAACCCTACAAGCCAGAAGAGAGTGGGGGCCAATTTTCAACATTCTTAAAGAGAAGACTTTTCAACCCAGAATTTCATGTCCAGCCAAACAAAGCTTCATAAACAAAGGAGAAATAAAATCCTTTACAGACAAGCAAACGCTGAGAGATTTCATCACCACCAGGCCAGCCTTACAAGAGCTCCTGAAGGAAACACTAAACATGGAAAGAAACAACCAACATCAGCAACTGCAAGAACATACCAAATTGTAAAGACCATCGACATTATGAAGAAACTGTACCAACTAACGGGCAAAATAATCAGCTAGCATCATAATGACAGGAGCTAATTCACACATAAGAATATTAACCTTAAATGTAAACAGGGTAAATGCCCCAATTAAAAGACAAAGACTCGCAAATTGGATGAAGACTCAAGACTCACTGGTGCGCTGTATTCAGGAGACCCATCTCACGTGCAAAGACACACACAGGCACAAAATAAAGTGATGGAGGAATATTTACCAAGCAAATGGAAAGCAAAAAAAAAGCAGGGGTTGCAATCCTAGTCTTTGATAAAACAGACTTTAAATCAAGAAAGATCAAAAGAGACAAAGGCCATTACATAACAGTAAAGGTATCAATGCATCAAGATGAGCTAACTATCCTAAATATATATGCACCTATACAGGAGCACCCAGATTCATAAAGCAAGTTCTTTGAGACCTACAAAGAGAATTAGACTCTCACACAAGAATAATGGGAGACTTTAACACCCCACTGTCAATATTAGACAGGTCAATGAGAGAGAAAATTAACAAAGATATTCAGGAATTGAACTCAGCTCTGGACCAAGCGGACCTAATAGACATCTACAGAACCCTCCCCACAAAATCAACAGAATATACATTCTTCTCAGCACCACATCACACTTATTCTAAAATTGACCACATAATTGGAAGTAAAACACTCCTCAGCAAATGCAAAAGAACAGAAATCATAACAGTCTCTCAGACCACAGTGCAATCAAATTAGAACTCAGGATTAAGAAACTCACTGAAAATTGCACAACTACATGGAAACTGAACAACCTGCTCCTGAATGACTACTGGGTAAATAATGAAATTAAGGCAGAAATAAGTAAGTTCTTTGAAACCAATGAGAACAAAGACACAACATACCAGAATCTCTGGGACACAGTTGAAACAGTGTTTAGAGGGAAATTTGTAGCACTAAATGCCCACAAGAGAAAGCAGGAAAGATCTAAAATTGACACCCTAACATCACAATTAAAAGAACTAGAGAAGCAAGAGCAAACAAATTCAAAAGCTAGCAGAAGACAAGAAATAACTAAGATCAGAGCAGAACTGAAGGAGATAGAGACACGAAAAACCCTTCAAAAAAATCAATGAATCCAGGAGCTGGTTTTTTGAAAACATCAACAAAATAGACAGACCGCTAGCCAGAATAACAAGAAAAGAGAGAAGAATCAAATAGACACAATAAAAAATGATAAAGGGTATATCACCCCTGATCCAATAGAATTACAAACTACCATCAGAGAATATTAGAAATACCTCTATGCAAATAAACTAGAAAATCTATTAGAAATGGATAAATTCCTGGACACATACACCCTCCCAAGTCTAAACCAGAAAGAATTAGAATCCCTGGACAGATCAATAACAAGCTCTGAAACTGGGGCAGTAATTAATAGCCTACCAACCAAAAACAGCTCAGGACCAGACGGATTCACAGCCAAATTCTACAGAGGTACAAAGAGGAGCTGGTACCATTCATTCTGAAACTATTCCAAACAATAGAAAAATAGGGACTCCTAACTACTCATTTTATGAGGCCAGCATCATCCTAATACCAAAACCTGGCAGAGACACACATAAAAAAACAGAAAATTTCAGGCCAATATCCCTGATGAACATCAATGTGAAAATCCTCAATAAAATACTGGCAAACCAAATCCAGCAACACATCAAAAAGCTTAGCCACCACAACCAACTCAGCTTCATCCCTGGGATGCAAGGCTGGTTCAACATACACAAATCAAGAAATGTAATCCATCACATAAACAGAACCAATGACAAAAACCACGTGATTATCTCAACACATGCAGAAAAGGCCTTCAACAAAATTCAACACCACTTCACGCAAAAAATGCTCAATAAACTAGGTATTGGTGGAACGTATCTCAAAACAATAAGAGCTATTTATGACAAACCCACAGCCAATATCATACTGAATGGGCAAAAACTGGAAGCATTCCTTTTGAAATCCATCACAAAAAAAGGATGCCCTCTCTCACCACTCTTATTCAACATAGTATTGGAAGTTCTGGACAGGGCAATCAGGAAAGAGAAAAAAATAAAGGGTATTCAAATAGGAAAGGGGGATGTCAAATTGTCTCTGTTTGCAGATGACATGACTGTATATTTAGAAAACCCCATCGTCTCAGCCCAAAATTTCCTTAAGCTGGTAAGCAACTTCAGTAAATTCTCAGGATACAAAATCAATGTGCAAAAATCACAAGCATTCCTATACAACAATAACAGAGAGCTAAATCATGAGTGAACTCTCATTCACAATTGCCACAAAGAGAATAAAATACCTAGGAATACAACTTACAAGAGATGTGAAGAACCTCTTCAAGGAGAACTACAAACCACTGCTAAAGGAAATGAGAGAGAACACAAACAAATGGAAAAACATTCCATGCTCATGGATAGGAAGAATCATATCGTGAAAATGGCCAGACTGCCCAAGGTAATTTATAGATTCAATGCTATCCTCATCAAGCAATCACTGACTTTCTTCACAGAATTAGAAAAAACTACTTTGAATTTCATATGGAACCAAAAAAGAGCCTGTATAGCCAAGACAATCCTAGGCAAAAAGAACAAAGCTGGAGGCATCACTTCAAACTATACTACAACGTTTCAGTAACCAAAACAGCATGGTACTGGTACCAAAATAGATATATAGACCAATGGAACAGAGCAGAGGCCGCAGAAATAACACCACACATCTACAACCATCTGATCTTTGACAAACCTGACAAAAACAAGCAATGGGAAAGGACTCCCTATTTCATAAATGGTGTTGGGAAAACTGGCTAGCCATATGCAGAAAACTGAAACTGGACCCCTTCCTTACACCTTATACAAAAATTAACTCAAGATGGGCTAAACACTTAAATGTAAGACCTAAAACCATAAAAACCCTAGAAGAAAACCTAAGCAATTCCATTCAGGACATACGCACAGGCAAAGACTTCATGACTAAAACACCACAAGCAATGGCAACAAAAGCCAGAATTAACAAATAGGATCTAATTAAACTAAGGAGCTTCTGCACAGCAAAAGAAACTATCATCAGAGTGAACAGGCAACCTACAGAATGGGAGAAAATTTTTACAATCTATCCATCTGACAAAGGGCTAATATCCAGAATCTACAAAGAACTTAAATTTATAAGAAAAAAACAACCCCATCAAAAAGTGGGCGAAGTATATGAACAGACACTTCTCAAAAGAAGACGTTTATGCAGCCAAGAAACATGAAAAAAAGCTCATCACTGGTCATTAGAGCAATGCAAATCAAAACCACAATGAGATACTATCTCATGACAGTTAGAATGCCCATCATTAAAAAGTCAGGAAACAACAGATGCTGGAGAGAATGTGGAGAAACAGGAATGCTTTTACACTGTTGGTGGGAGTGTAAATTAGTTCAACCATTGTGGAAGACAGTGTGGCTATTCCTCAAGGATCTAGAACCAGAAATAACATTTGACCTGGCAATCCCATTACTGGCTATATACCCAAAGGATTATAAATCATTCTACTATAAAGACACATGCACACATATGTTTATTGCAGCACTGTTCACAATAGCAAAGACTTGGAACCAACCCAAATGCATACCAATGATGGACTGGATAAAGAAAATGTGGCACATATACACCATGGAATACTATGTAGCCATAAAAAAGCATGAGTTCACGTCCTTTGCAGGGATATGGATGAAGCTGGAAAGTATCATTCTCAGCAAACTAACACAAGAACAGAAAACCAAACAGCACATGTTCTCACTCATTAGTGGGAGTTGAACAATGAGAACACATGGACACAGGGAGGGGAACATCACACACCAGGGCCTGTTCGGGGGTTGGGGGCTGGGGGACTGAGGGAGGGATAGCATTAGGAGAAACACCTAATGTCGATGACAGGTTGATTGGTGCAGCAAACCACCATGGCACATGTATAGCTATGTAACAACGCTGCATGTTCACACATATATCCCAGAGTTTAAAGTATAATAAAAAATTTTTTTTAAAAATAGTAAGAACACAAACAACCATATTAAAAACAAAAATGGGCCAAAGACTTTAACGGATACCTCACTAAAGAAGATACACAGCTGGCAAATAAGCATATGAAAAGACGGAGGACAGGTGTGCTGGTTCCCTCCTGTAATCATAGTGCTTCAGGAGACTGTGGCGGGAGGACTGCTTGAGACCAGGAGTTCAAGACCAGCCTGGGCAACATGCTGAGACCCCATCTTGGCAACAACAAAAAAGCCAGGTGCAGTGGCTCACACCTATAATCTCAGCACTTTGCAAGGCTGGGCAAGGAGGATCACTTGAGGTCAGGAGTTTGAGACTAGCCTGGGAAACATAGCAAGACCTTGACTCTACAAAAACAAATTAAAAGCAAAGATGCTCCGTATCATATGTCATCAGGAAAATGCTAATTAAAACAATGATAAGATACCACTATAGACTTATTGGAACAACCAAAATCTAGAATACTGACCACACCAAATGCTGGCAAGGATGTGGGGCAATACGAACTCTAATTCATTGCTAGTTAAAATGCAAAATGGTATTGTCACTTTGGAAGATGAGTTTCTTACAAAATTAAACATATTCTTTCCATATAATCAAGTAACTGCGTTCCTTGGTATGTAAAATTTAATTAATTAAATTAAAACTTACGTTCACACGAAAACCTGCACACAGATGATTACTGCAGCTTTATTCATAATTGCCAAAACTTGGAAGCAACCAAGATGTCCCTGAGTAAGTCAGTGGATAAAATATAGTACATCCAGACAACAGAATATTATTCAGCACTAAAATGAAATGAACCTGGCCAGGCACAGTGGCTCATGCCTGTAATCCCAACACGCTGGGAGGCCGAGATGGGCTGATTACCTGAGGTCAGGAGTTCCAGACCAGCCTGGCCGACATGGCAAAACCCCGTCTCTACAAAAAATACAAAAATTAGCCAGGCATGGTGGCACATGCCTGTGGTCCCAGCTACTCAAGAGGCTGAGGCACAAGACTTGCTTGAACTCAGGACAGGGAGGTTGCAGTTAGCCATGATCGCACCTCTGCACTCCAGCCTGGGCTGGGTAACACAGCGAGACTCTGTCTCAAAAAAAAGAAGAAAAATACAAAAATCAGCCGGACATGGTGGTGCAGGACTATAATCCCAGCTACTTGGGAGGCTGAGGCACAAGAGTCACTTGAACCCAGGAGGCGGAAGTTATAGTGAGCAGAGACCGAGCCACTGCACTCCAGCCTGGGCGACAATCTGTCTCAAATCAATCAATCAATCAATCAATCAGATAATGTATACAAAGTTTACATTTTTTCCATTCTCATTCAGTCCTTCAAGAAATATGATTATCCTATTGTTCCAGGTTTTGTGCTAGCCACTGGGATACAAACGAATACTGTTTCACAGAGGAACATAAAAACAAATAAAAATAAATAATTACCAAATTTTATAAATACTACAAAGAGATAGGTGATGTAACAAAAGATTATATTAGGTGTTTTTGACCTAGTCAGAGAGATTAGGAAAGGCATCCTTAGAGCAGTGACCACATTGCTGAGCTCTAAAGAATAAGTAGGCATTAACTAGGTGAAGAGAAGAATAAGTATTTACAAAGCCTGGACTAGACAGAGGAAGCCTGTCTATAAGATACCCAGTATCTCTGGAGTGGAAAGAATAAGCAGCAGCCTGTAATTCATATATCTCTTTGTACTCTGTATGCAGTTTTGTTATTACTCATTTTTGTTAATTGTTTCTATGTTCTCCTGTGAGACAATATTCTGTTGTATCCCATGCCTAGCATAGAGCCTAGAACAATAAGACCTGAAAGGTAGTTTTAGGGTCAGAATATGCAGGCCTATCTTAAGAGCAATGGGAAGCCCTTGAGATGGCTGAAAGAGAAGAGGTAACAAACTGATCTGTACTATACTTCAAAAAAACCACTCCAACTACAGTAGAGAGAGTAAGTTGTAGGAAAACAAGGACGAATGTAGATAGAGCAGTTAGGAGCTACCGCTGAAGTTCAGTCAAAAATAATGATAGTTGGGATCAGCATAATGAAGTTAGAGATTCATTCTATGGAAAAACCTATACTGAGGGCCTACCAAGTGACAAGCACTATCACAAGTGCATAAATAGAGCAAAAAGACAACATAAGCAAAAAAGGACAAAAACCCCTGCCCTTGTTGGGTTTACATTCTAGTGGGAAGAGACAGAAAAATAAATAAATGAAATGTCACTTTTATCAGACAGTTACACATACTATGGAGAAAAATAAAGTAGTAAAGGGGAAGTACGACGGATTGTCTCACTACCCAAAGAATCAGAAAGAGATTCTGGGCAAAGGAAGGATGACCCAGGAGTCCTGGACTTCTTAAGGTGACTAACATAAACAGGGCTCAAAGGCAAATATCTGCCCTGATGGTTCCAAAGTAGACAGTGATAGTAGTGAGGTGTAGGGGAAGAGGGAAGGCTAAGGAACATGCCAAGAGATGCAGAGTTCTGCGGCCTTTCCTTTGCTCCTGCCAATGATGATGTAGAAGCCCGGAGGAAGGACAGCCTTACCCAGAGCACTTGAGCTTTTGCATTCCTTGTTGATTCTAGTAGAGAGGAGGGAGTAAGAAAAGAACTGAACTTATATAATAGTTTATTAACCAATTCCTATCAGTCTGTAAACTCCATGAAGGGAGAAGCTGTTATCTTAACCACTGTACTCGCATAATCCAGACAAGTACTTGGTACACAGCACTGATGGGATATATATTGTTGAAAGAATACATGAATAAATGGAGTATTAAATTTAAAGCCAAAGTATCCTTATATTATCAAGGTAAAGATTTTAAATGTGTTCATATAAATAATTACAAAATTGGGGTAGCCACAAAATAGCTTTAAGTTAGTAGGATAGCAGCTTTTGAGTTCTGTTTGATTTTGAATCACAATCAAATTACATTTATTCTTAATAGCTTTTAAATTCGCTATATTCTAAGAGTCTTAAAGACAATCACATTTTATAAATTTGAAAAATTTTAAAATATATACTTAGGACTTTTAAACATAAAAGTTACAAAAACATAAAATTAAACTGAAGTTCAGAAAAGTTAGTCTTTTCTAATTATTTTAGCATGTTTAACAAATGTTAATGTTTTATCCTACAAACTTCTCAACTTTATTATATCACCTTGCTAGCACATCCAGTGAAAAATATGTAGATAATATTTTCAAGCAGGAATCCGCAAACCAGGGGTATTAAACTTGGAGCTACTTTGAGCCACTATACAGCCTTCAGCTGTGTAGATGATAGATACAAATAGATAGATATAATTACAGTATATATTTTAAAACAATGATTACTTTATTCCAAATCCAAATAAAGTTTTCTCCATTATTTATATTCTAAAATTTAAATTGCTATTAAGTTGTTAAATTACTTATTTAAAAAATACATACCGTTCCCTTACAAAATCTGCTAGTTCTTTTGTTGATATCTGTCCATGTTTCATATTATGGTAGAGGACATCAAAGCCACTATTTTTTTCCCCCTAAAATTTAAAAAGATTTTTAGTTTCAAAAAAAACAGATAAAAATGACTTGAGAATATAAAAAGCCAACATTAACTAATATGCAATCCTGTGCACAGGTGAGGTGTTTTCATTAATTTAATTATCCTCATTTATTGTATGATTTTAAACAGTATAAAGCAATATTATATGCTTTAATAAAGTTTACCATTAACTATATATATATACCTACATACACACATATATGCATCCACTTTGTAATCAACCATAAAGGTACAATTAATAAAATTAAGTTGTGACCGGGTGCGGTGGCTCACACCTGTAATCCCAGCACTTTGGGAGGCCGAGGTGGGCGGATCACGAGGTCAGGAGATCGAGACTATCCTGGCTAACATGGTGAAACCCCGTCTCTACTTAAAATACAAAAAATTAGCCAGGCGTGGTGGTGGGTGCCTGTAGTCCCAGCTACTCAGGAGGCTGAGGCAGGAGAATGGCATGAACCTGGAAGGCAGAGCCTGCAGTGAGCCAGAATTGTGCCACTGTGCCCCAGCCTGGGTGACAGAGCAAGACTCCGTCTCAAAAAAAAAATTAAGTATGAGGCCTGGCGTGGTGGCTCACACCTGTAATCCTAGCATTTTGGGAGGCGGAGGCAGGCGGATCACTTGAGGTCAGGAGTTCTAGACCAGCCTGGCCAACATGGTGAAACCCCATCTCAGCTAAAAATAAAAAAAATTAGCCGGGCATGGTGGCATGCACCCATAATCCCAGCTACTTGGGAGGGTGAAACAGGAGAATCGCTTGAACCCGGGAGGTGGAGGTTGCAGTGTGCCGAAATCACACCACTGCACTCCAGCCTGGGAGACAGGGTGAGACTCTGGCAAAACACAACAACAACAAAAAATTAAGTATGAAATTTTAAGGAATATGCAGCATAATTAAGAAAAGATAAACATGGACCGTTCAAAACATATTACCAAATCCCATTTCAATCTCTTTAACACACAGTAAGAAATTCCTGATTATTTAATTTGAAGTTTGTGCTTTAAAATAACTAAATCTTGATTTCTGAGTTAAGACAGTAAAGTACTTAAGTCATATCAGCATTATCACAAAATACTTAGATCTTTCAGTAAACTTGAGAAGTGAGAAAATAGACAAAATTTAACAAAAGAGAAGTAACAGGCTATGTGCTAGTCATTAATTAATGGGATTTTCGTTTGTTTTTGTTTTCGAGACAGTCTCACTCTGCCATCCAGGCTGGAGTGCAGATGTGCAATTATGGCTCACTGCTACCTCCCCGTCCGGGTTCAAGCGATTCTTGTGCTTCAGCCCCCTGAGTAGCTGGGATTACAGGTGTGCACCACCACGTCTGGCTAATTTTTGTATTTTTAGAAGAGACGGGGTTTTGCCATGTTAGCCAGGCAGGTCTCGAACTCCTGGCCTCAAACGATATACCTGCCTTGGCTTCCCAATGTGCTGGGATTACAGGTGTGAGCTACTACACCCAGCCTAATTAATGAGATATTAATAGAACTAGATCACTACACAATCCTGGAAAACCTCTACTGCTGTTTAATCCTATGAATCCTAAATTAGTAAATCATAAAGATAACATTAGAAATGTCAGTTTATTCGATGAAATAAAAGACAACTGATACACTAGGTTTAACAACTCTCTTTACAGGCAGCAGTTTTTATTTTTCTTTAGTGAAAATGAAATAATGAAGAATGGAATATATTTGTTGGAAAGGCAATACCATAAGCAAGTGTTATATAATCCAAAACTTGATTTTTCCCCAGTCCACTGAAAACAGAAAGCATAAAAACTTCCAGCTATGTTGAAGTGATTCCTGACAAACTCATCGGCTAATGTAGCTAGTAATTAGTTTGCCTACATATCACAAATTAAAATGTCACATCTGTAACAAGATAACCTGAACAATATCCTTAGCATTTTGAATAACCATTTCCATTTATCAAGAACATAACATAAAACCACAGCCTCTTGTGAATCCAAACATTTCCATTTGGCTTCTGCAACTTTACATGTTTAAGATTTTTTTAAAAATTTATTGTCGGAGGCTTGTGCCTGTAATCCCAGCTACTCCAGAGGCTGAGCAAGGAGGCTTGCTTGATGCCAGGTGTTCAAGACCAGCCTGGGCAAAGTGAGAACCTGTCTCTAAAAAAACAAAAAGATAAGGGTTTGAAACTTCTCCTTTGGTAAACTTTTTAGGAGTAACAGTAAATTAGACACTAAAAATAAAAAACCTGGATAGCATTCAGTTTCTTAAAAAAAAGTTGATGTAGAAACAGGGTCTCGCTATGCTGCTCAAGCTGGTCTCCCAACTCCTAGTCTCAAGCAATCCTCCCACCTTGGCTTCCCAAAGTGCTGGGATTACAGGTGTGAGCCACTGCATGTGGCCAGCATTCACTTTTGTTGAGTCCAAGATTTGAAAAATAAGCAGAAGATAGACTGTATATTGTATAATCACATTACTAATTAAAAAATTGGTTTTACCAAGTTTCCTTTTTTTCAAAAAGTTCTTTGGAGGGGTAAGAGAAGGGTCAGGAGGTACTATGCTGCAAATACCAATAACATGCCTAACCTCCCTCTCAACTCTAAACCACCTCAAAAATAAATAAATACTATAACTTCCCACCCTGTCTACATTTTCCTTTTAATTTAGCTCTTATGGACATTTACCAGATAACCCTTGACAAGTCAATGCACAATATAACATTAATATTTTTGATACAGTCTCACTTTATCTTGACTTCTCTGAAAAAACACCAAAAAACATTTTACTAATCCTAAAGACTTTTTTCTTTGAAGAACAGCCCCTTTAGTGAAGAACCTACAGATACACTTTCAGGAGAACTCAATATACATGCAATGACAGCTCTCCAGTGCCACTCTGGCCTCGAAAACTGCTAGGGTGCTGGAGGTAAAATACATGCACACTTCATTTTACTGCACTTTCTTTTATTGAGCTTTGCTTTACTGCACTTTTACAAATTGAAGGTTTGTGGCAATCCTGTGTCAAGCAAGTCTACCAGTATTTTTTTTCCAACAGCATGTGCTCACTTCTTCCCTCTGTTAGCATTAGCAATAAAGTATTTTTTAATTAAGGTATATATATTTTTAGATAAAATGCTATTGCACACTTAATACACCAGTATAGTGTAAATAATACAGTGTAAACATAACTTTTATATGCACTGAAGAACCAGGAAAGTTTGTGACTTGCTTCATTGTGGTTGTTCGAATTCAATACACAGTATCTCTAAGGTATGCCTATGTATGCAACCAATTTTTCTACAAGTATACGGGACATTCAACCACAAGTTACAACCTCTTCTCATCAACATTCTATTTGTACAGTAGTCCCCCTCTTCTCCACAGGGGATATGTTTCAAGATCCCCAGCAGATGCCTGAAACCATGGATATTCACGAACCCTTTACATACTGTTTTTTTTTTTAATCTGATAACCAAGATGGCTACTAAGTGATTAATGGGCAGGAAGGGTATATACTATGGATGCACTGGACAAAGGGATCATTCACATCCCAAGCAGGACACAGTGAGATTTCATCACATTATTTAGAACAGCTCAAAATTTAATGCTTACGAATTATTTCTGGAATTTTCCATTTAATATTTTCAGACTGCAGTTGACCTCAGATCTGAAACTGTGGAAAGTGAAATTATGGATAGGGGAGGCAACCGTACATTGACATTTTTAGTCATGATCATTAAAAGTACTCTGCAGAGCTACTGGCAAGATATTGCTAATGGAGAAAATAGTGACTAAAATATATAGAATGGTCGGGGGCACAGTAGCTCACACCTGTAATCTCAGCACTTTGGGAGGCCAAGGTGAGTGGATCACCTGAGGTCAGGAGTTTGAGACCAGCCTGGCCAACATGGTGAAACCCCGTCCCTACTAAAAATATTTTACAAATTTGCCAGGTGTGGTGGCATGCCCCTGTAATCCAGCTATATTGGGAGGCTGAGCCAGGAGAATCACTTGAACCCAGGAGGCAGAGGTCGCAGAGCCGAGATCATGCCACTGCACTCCAGCCTGAGCAATACAGTGAAACTCAGTCTCTAAATAAATAAAAATAAAATAAAGTACGTAGAATAGGCACTCAGAACGATTTGATGCAGGTACAAAAGTGACTCAAACATATTTGTTGGTTGATTGAAGGAAAGAAATCTTACTACCTTTCAAAAAATGGTTTTTCTCACCTCTCAGATATTCTTCCCTAATCTTTTATATTATAGTTCACCTCTGCCAGTTAGTTGAATCCTTAAAGCTATCTAAATAAACATTATATGGGTTGAGAAAAAAATACAGAAGCAAACTGTAGTTAATTTTTTAATTTTTATATATTTTACATTTTCTGTAATGTTCTATAAATGAAAGTATTTTTCATTACTTTCAAAATAAAAAAACTAAACCAACAATTTTAGTTTTCTCAGCTCTTCAATCTATGCCTGCAAAGAGACAGAAGGCTACTTTCTTAAACTGGCATCTTGTTCACATCAGTACTTAAATCTCCAGTCCTTGTAATTCATAAACAGAAAAAAAAAAAAAAAACTGAAAGTTCCCATACAAAATGGAAATGATTAAAGAAAATTACAGCCTATCTGGCCAGGTTTGGTGGCTCACACTTGTAATCCCAGCACTTTGGGAGGCTGAGGCAGGAGGAGCCCTTGAGGCTAAGAGTTTGAGATCAGCCTAAATAACAAAGCAAGACTTCATCCCTACAAATTTTTTTTAAAAATTAGCTGGGTGTGGTGGAATGCGCCTGTAGTTCTAGCCACCCCAGAGGCTAAGGCAAGAGGATCCCTGGAGCCCAGGAGTTCAAGGCTGCAGTGAGCTATGATGGTGATGGGGCCACTGCACTCCAGCCTGGGCGACAGAGGAAGACCCTGTCTAAAAAAAAAAAAAAAAAAAAAAAAAAAATTTACAGCCTATCCATTCCACGGAAACCTATTCAAAGAATACTTATTCACATGAGAAAAATGCTTGATGGGAATATTAACTGAAAATACCAAGATACACAACCATATAGTAGAATCTATCTTAAATTTTTTATTTCTAAAGAAAATTATAAGAGCAGAGTGAGAGGCTATAGGCAATTTGTGTTCTGTATTCTTCCATGTTTTACCTATCACATGATAATGGTTTTCATTAAAAAGGAAAACCATGCAGACTTGTGGCTGTTGCTTCAACCAACTGAAAACTCACTCTCCTTGGTTTTAAGGCTCCACCACTAATTTGCTTTACTTATATTATACTTTCCCATCTTTTCCCTAAAGTCAAGCAAATGTGCTTGATATATCTCCTATAACCTTCACTCCTTCAAATCCTTCAGGGAGCAAGACTATCTCCTCAACTTTATCACACATTTTAACACTTTCCAGTTTAATTCTCTCTGACTCTGGCCATTCCAGCAACATCCTCTTGCACATTTATCAATATAGTAGATATCATTACAGGTCTCAGTTGCTGTCATGCTGTTGTTTTTGTTTCTCCCCACATCACAGCAATTTATACTTATCTTTTTGGACCAGACTGCTACTAAAATTCTTCCAATTCTGATACTTTTTTTTTTTTTTTGAGATGGAGTCTTGCTCTGTCGCCCAACTGGAGTACAGTGGCACGATCTCGGCTCACTGCAACCTCTGCCACCTGGGTTCCAGCAATCCTCCTGCCTCAGCCTCCCAAGTAGCTGGGACTACAGGTGTGCACCATCACACCCAGCTAATTTTTGTATTTTTGGTAGAGACGGGGTTTCACCATGTTGGCTAGGATGGTCTTGATCTCTTGACCTCATGATCTGCCCACCTCGGCCTCCCAAAGTGCTGGGATTAGAGGCGTGAGCCACCGCAGCTGCCCCAACTCTAATATTCTTTAATTTTTCCACACTAAGAAAACTGAAACCCAAGTCCTTATTCCCTTCCTTTTTAAGTCTCCATGGGATCCTATTTCCATTTGAATTTCTAAGGGTGCTTCTGTTAACTATTCTAGAATTATAACATCAGGATGGATAATCTCAGGAGATACCTCAGTGACTCAAAAAACTACTTTCAAAGGGCTTATATTAGCCACATGTGCAGGATGATTTAAAGCATAACTGTTCCCTCATCCTTTGCTTAAATAATTTAAGTAGTTCTGAAAGGACTACAGCATTTAGGATTTAGTGTGTAGGGCTAAAAAAGAACGCAGACATCAAATTTATATCCTTTCAAATGTCAAAGTTCTAAAATCCTCCCCCTGAACTGAACACATATACACACTAAATCAGTATAAATTTTCACTTCCAAATTTCTCCTATAATTAAGGCTAAAATATAAAACAAATCACACCCCTTAAAAAATTCTAAGGCACTTTGGGAGGCCGAGGCGGGTGGATCACGAGGTCAGGAGATCGAGACCATGGTGAAACCCCGTCTCTACTAAAAATACAAAAAATTAGCCGGGCGTGTTGGCGGGCGCCTGTAGTCCCAGCTACTCGGAGAGGCTGAGGCAGGAGAATGGCGTGAACCCGGGAGGCGGAGTTTGCAGTGAGCCGAGACTGCGCCACTGCACTCCAGTCTGGGTGACGGAGCGAGACTCTGCCTCAAAAAAAAAAAAAAAAAAAAAAAAAAAAAAATTCTAAGGGCCTCTCAAATTTTAGTGCAATCTAAAACACTGTAATTTTATAATGTCTACTGTCAAGTCTTCTGCATCAAGTTAAATGAATCTGCATTTTCATAGCTTGTTGCAATGGGAACAAGTTGGGCCTGGCTAACTTGCTAACAGTTATACAATAATATATTTTAACCTAATGGAGTGTATGTTATTTGGTCTTATCTCCGGAAAACCACATAGGAAATTGGTAATGGTGAAGCCGGGCACGGTGGCTCACGCCTGTAGTCCCAGCACTTTGGGAGGCCGAGGCAGGCAGATCACCTGAGGTCAGGAGTTCGAGACCAGCCTCAACATGGAGAAACCCCATCTCCACTAAAAATACAAAATTAGCCAGGCATGGTGGTGCATACCTGTAATCCCAGCTACTTGGAAGGCTAAGGCAGGAGAATTGCTTGAACCTGGGAGGCGGAGGTTGCAGTGAGCTGAGATCGCGCCCTTGCACTCCAGCCTGGGCAACAAGAGCGAAACTCTGTCTCAAAAAAAAAAAAGAAAGAAATTGGTAATGGTGATTGCCTTTAGGGAGATCTTGATTACCAGAGAAAAAGAAGAAGATTTACTCCCTCTTGTATCTTTTAAATATTAAACCATGTAAAATTTGCAAATCTCTTAATGTATAAATACATACAGATATACAGATTTTGTTTTGATATGTCATCTGATGCGATCATATCCTAAAAGCAGGTATCCCAAACTACAATATTTGGAAATTTCAAGTAATGAAAAGCCTATATTCTGGATTTCAAATATGGTCACCTCAACTAATTTGCTAAAGATATGTATTTTAAAATTTCATATGGACACATAACCCCAAAGAATGTGTGTTAGTCTCTCATCTAGGATACTAAGTTTAGATTAGATAATCAAGCAAAAATATAATAATGTTTTTTATCCCAAAGACCTATTAATAGCAATTCCAGAATTTTAAAATACATTTTAATTCTCTCAGCTTATCCAAGTAATGATAAATCAAATTTTGGATATATAACCAATGTTCCAATTTAATTTTAAATCAAAATGTAACAAAACCAATGAAATCAAGTGAAATGAGACTTCTGTACAGTTAATCAGTAAAAGAAATAAGGAAAAACTTCAGGATAAAAATGTCTAATTGTTGTTTGTTCATTTTTGATGTGCTGACTATAGATAACCTCTGGAAAAAGTCACCTAACTAAAAATCTCAGCTCATTACAATGTGATATATACTAAAGAATACTACTTAGTGTCTTTGGGTGAATGCTTCATATCGTATATACATTGGGATTACTATGTAAAATGAAGATTATAAGCTATTCAACTCAGGTATGTTTTACATACTTACTTGTCCCCCATTAAGTAATAATTACCTATGAAATGCATTAAGGTTTTTTTGCTGAATAATCTGGGTTTACATAAAAATATAATGCCATTTTAATTATTATATAGCAATGTTGCTATAATCTCAAGACTATTATAAACTTGTACTCAATTATCCCTTTGAGAAAGCAGCAGCATAGAGAGACACTTCCTCACGGTAATACTGATCAATATCTTTTTAAAGTTACATAATCTTTTACCATATCTTTTTAAAGTTACATAATGTTTAATATGCAAAAATAAAGATAAAAAACAATTGTTTTTACATATTAAAAGCAATGGTGTGAATTTCTACTATCAAAATTATTTTTGCTGTCCAATTTTAATTTTGCTGTCCAATTTCAGCTTGATTATCAATGGTGCTATACTTCGTGGCAAAAACTGACTTATCAATAACAAAACACCTGTAAAAAGTTTTGAATAATTTTTTCCTTCAAAGTACAGTATTAAATTAAGGAATTTTCAATTTAGCATATAGTTTTAATTGAGAAAACTTATACTTTAAAGAAAAAGGAAGAATGTGCTGCTTTCGAAAGAGCTTGAAGAGAGTTTCAATGATTCAAACTTTCTTCTAACGAAATGTCACAACAAAAAAGGTTTGTCTTTATACATGTGGGGGAGAAAACAATTAAAAGGCTGTTTGATTAGAAACCTAAAACTTTGGCTGGGCACAGTGGCTCAGCCCTTTTAATCCCAGCACTTTGGGAAGCTGAGGCGGGAACACAGCTTGAGCCTGGGAGTTCGAGACCAGCCTGGGCAACATAACGAGATCTCATCTCTACATACAATTTAAAAACTAGCTGGGCATGGTGGCCTGTACCCGTGGTCGCACCTACTCGAAAGGCTGAGGTGGGAGGATCATTTGAGCTTGGGTGGTCTAAGCTGCAGTGAGCCATGCTCGTGCCACTGCATGCCAGCCTGGGCAACACGGTGAGACTGCAACTCAAAAAAAAAAAAAAAAAGAAGAGAAGAGAAGAGAAAAGAGAGAAGAGAAGAGGAGACAAGACAGACCTAAAACATCAAAGGTTCTCATTACCTCACTTTGATAGGTTTTTATCTTTTAATTGATGAAAACCATATATATTTATCATATAGAACATGATGTTTTGAATTTTGACAATTTTATTTCCTTTTAATAGTTCCACTTTAAACGCTAGAGGGAAGAGTTAAATTAATATCTATTTTAAGGGATTATTTTACAAATGATCCTGAAATATGTGAATTTTTAAGTTGTTTTCTGTTTTTGAGACAGGGTCTCACTCTGTTGCCCAGGCTGGAGTATAGTGACCAATCATAACCTACTGCAACCTTGAACTCCTGGGCTCAAGCAATCTTCCCACCTTAGCCTTCCAAGTAGCTGGGACTACAGGCATATGCCACCACACTTGGCTAATTTTTTAAAAATTTTGTAGAGACACGGTCTACTGTGTTGCCCAGGTTGGTCTCCAATTCTTGGGCTCAATCCATTCCCTTGCCTCAGCCTCCCAAAGTGCTGGGATTACAGGCGTGAACCACCATGCCCAGCCTAAAATGACAACTATCAAATTCTCAGCAGTTAATTACTTAGTTAATTCCTAGACCTTCCTAGCTCATTGAGCCTCCTCGCAGCCCCAATTCCAAGCCAGGAAATAAAATAAAATGCAGTCTATTAACTATTTGTTTTCAATAGTGAAAGTGAAGGCAAAAACTAAAACATAAATTAGATTTGGAGGTCTCTCCAGAATTCAAATATTGAAGTTTATTCCCATTCCTCTTGTAACAAGAATACCCAAGAAACACATAAAAACGTGTACAAAGATATTCAGAGAAGTATTATTCATATTAGCCAAAAACATCAAACAAGGCTATGCTCAAAGCTCAATTAACAGAAAATGAAACATAACTTTTAATGTGAAGATGCAATTTGGAATTAAGTTAGCAACTTAAAAAACATTCATGCATCAAAAATATGCAAAACATTTATAAGAGCATCAATTTTTAAATGCTCTTTATAAACATTTTATAAATTGCCATTGTAAAACCTAATGCCTAAAATTGACAGGCTAATCCTAAAATTCATGTGGAAATGCAAGGAACCCAGGGCAGTCAAAATAATCCTGAAAAAGAAGAAAAAAGCTAGAGGACTCATACTTCCTGATTCCAAATTTGCTATACAAAACAAATTTTTAATCCAAACAACAGCAATCCAAACTGTGTGGTACTGGCTGTCGTAAGGGCAGACAAAGGAATAGAACTGAAAATACAGAAATGAATCCATACATTTCTGGTCGATTGATATTTGACAATGGTACCACAATTCAACAGGGAAAGATGAACCTTTCCAACAAATGGTACTGGGACAACTGGATACATAAATGCAAAAGAATGAAGTTATACCTTTTCCTTGCACCATACACAAAAATTAACTTCAAATGGATCATAGAACTAAATAGAAGAAGTAAAACTATAAAACCCTTACAAGAAAACACAGGAGTAATTTTTGGGTTAGGCAAATAATTTTTGGGTTAGATACAATAAAGCACAATTAATAGAAAAAATAGATAAGATGGACTTCACCAAGACTTCATCAGAATTAAAAATTTATGAGTTACTTCAAAGAGCAGCATCAAGAAAATGAAAAGGCAGGTCACAGAATGGGAGAAAATGTTTGCACATTATGTATCAGATAAGGTGTGTATCCAGAATATTAAAAAAAACTCTTATAACTCAATTATAAAAAGACAACCCAATTTTTAAATGGGCAATTAATCTAAACAGACATTTCTCCAAAGAAAATATAAAAATAGGCAATAAGCATATGAAAATACAAAAGTTGGCAATAAGCACGTTAGCTGTGATGTTAAGCATCAGAGAAATGCAAATCAAACCACAATAAAATATTAATACTACTTCACGTTCACTCACTATATTATAATAAAAAGGACAAGTGTTGGTGAGCATGTGGAGAGGAACTCTCATGCTGGTGGGATTGTAAAATGCTACAACCACTTCAGAATAGTACGGCAGTTCCTCAAAATGTTAAACATAGAGCTACGATTTGACCCAGGAATCCCATTCCCAAAAGAAATGAAAACATATGTTCACACAAAAACTTGTACACAAATGTTCATGGCAGCATTATTCATAACCCAAAAGTGGGAACAACCAGATGTCCATCACTGATTGGATAAATATTAATAACATGTGGAATGGAATATTATTTGACCATAAAAAGGAATTAGTACTGATACATGCTACATCATGGATAAACTTTGAGAACATTATGCTAAGTGAAAGAAACTGGTCACCATGGCCCCATTTATAGGATATGTCCAAACTAGACAAATGTAGAAAGGCAGAAAATACATTAGTTGCCTAGGCCTGGGGCAGGGGGAAAATGGGGAGTGACTGCTAATGGGTCTAGGGATTCTTTCTGGGATAACGAAATTGTTGTAAAATTGACATGTGATGTTTACACAACTCTATGAACATATGAAAAAATCTCTGAATTGTACTACACTTTGAATGAATGCATTGGTACGGAATGTGAACTCAATAAAGCTGTTTAAAAACCAAAATACCTAAGGTCTAGTATATACGTTCTTTGTGGAAAACAAGGTACATTCAAGACAAATAAATAACTATGAACTGATTTGATTACTAACCAAGACCACGCCTGGGGCACTTAGAATTAGGAATTTAACATGCATTCCTTACTAGCTAAAAGATTACCCCTTTAAATATGTCTAAATCTCAACGAAAATGGACCTGCAGTACTTGCAACTGTCAGGGCATAAAATGGGATTCACGAAAGATACCTGAGTAAACACGTTCCTTTCCTGTACATGGCTGAACTGTACTTCCCATTACAAAAAAACACAATAACTGCAGAAAAATACTCCACCGGGAGCCGGAGAAATTCTCAAAGAAGAATCTAATACTGAGCTAAGACAAGGAGTGGAATGAGGAAGGGCAAGGAGGACAGAGTAGGGGGAGGTCTCTGTGCACTTAAGCCCAAGGAGTCCAGTTACATTAAATCCAACTTTTAAACGCTTTGTGAACAGGCCCAGAGGCAAAGTCCTGGGCGCAAACCCACGAGCCGAGCTGCGAGGCTGAGAGGAAGTGCTAGTCCAGCCCAACCCCGCACTGGATTTGGTGTGGAAACGGTCAGAGGTAAAAGCGATCGCTCAGATGGGGGACCAGCGGGGAGGGCAGGAGGCGAAACCCCTCCGCCCGGCGCTCCCAGCCAGCGCGCAGCGGGAGGCGGCTGTTCTGCGGGCCCGTCCTTGGCGTCCGAGCCTCCGCGCACGCCCCGCGCGGAGCGCGCCCGGCGCCGGGAGCCTCCGGTGGGGCTGGGTCCCGTCTCCCGCCCCATCCGGCGCTTTGTCCCAGCCACGGGGGCCGGCGGCCCCGCTGCGGGCTCCCGGGCCGCGGTGACAGCCCCCGTCCCCATAGGGCTGCGAGCCCGGGAGTCCCTATAGGCTGGCGACCGGTCGCCCGCCGGACCTCACCCAGGCGGGACGCGGCAGGCGGCGGACTGAGGACGCTCGCCCTGCCGGAGGAGCCGCCGCCGCCGCCGCCGCCGCCGCCGCCGCCCGAAGCGCACGCAGGCCAAGCTCAGGCGCCAAAAGCCTTGGACTTCGAAACACACGACTTCCAACATCCTAAGCTTACCCAAAAATTTTCGACGAAATACGCCATGACCATCGTGCCGCCGCCGCGCCGGGTTCCGCGTCCGCGTCCGCCCGCCGCTGTGTAAACACGGCCCGGCCTCCACACACCCCCTCCTTTCGCCGCCGCCGCCGCCGCCGCCTTCTTCCCAGAGACCGGCCCGCACCTTCCAGGGCGCATGCGCCACCTAGCGGCTGCCGCCGCTGGGCGAGCACTTAGACGCCACGGCCACGGTGTGCGCATGCGCCCCGTCCCCATTCTTGGGTGTTGGTAGATCTCTGCATCCCGGGCGCGGCCGCGTTGAGTGTGCTCTTAGGAATGGTGGAGAACTGGGTACTTGAGGAGTCACCGGGGAGAGTGATCGCACTGTTTGCGGTGCGACGGGCACTGGCCCAGGGACAGAGAGAAGAGAAGGGCCAGCCAGCGGCAGTGGAGTCGGCAGGCTGGCTGCCCACCCGCTTTCTCTCCTCACAAGACTCGCTTCTCTGGCCTTCGAGGATCTCGAACAGACTGTAGTCTGGACTCGCTGGGCTGGAGGAAACTTGGCCGCTGGCCACCCGGAGGAGACTGAGAAGCCTTTGGTCAACAGGGCGCCTTTCCTTGAACCAAAACAAAACTTTCCGAAGCCGGAAAGGAAACGCCCAGTGTCGCCTGAGAGCCCTGGAGCTGCGCGAGACCCAGGCACCGAGTGCGGCCTCGGCCGCTGACCTCTAACACGCCGGGAGCAAACCATCTGGGGCGGCCCGCAGGCCTGGGGAAGCGGAATGTGACCCGAAACCGACGGACATCCTGACCCATGGTCCATAGTTCTCTTAGCAACTTGCACATTTTGGAAAAAGAAACAAGTCTTAACATGCCTCGACCTAATGGAAAAACTAAATCCCCTTCCTACACCTTGCTTTCCAAAAGTTAAAAAAAAAATAATTAAACGCTAGTAGAGGTCTCAAGTTCACTGTCACCAGATCAGCTAGGTCCAGAATCTTCAGTTCTTGAAGCCAAGCCCTACAAATAGATTTAGTGTAGCATATCACACCTCCTCAGGTGACTTAAAACAATGAACACCAATAAGATAACAATTCATGAGAAATTATCTTCATGCTCAAGTAAAAATCATGAGGTGCCTTTCACATAGATGAAATTGTAAGTGCTTGTTGAACAAGGAATAATTGGATAATGGTATTGTGGTCATACTTTTTAAGAATATCTGTTAGAGGATGCAAAACATCTAGGATTTGCTTAAAGTCATTTATTATGGATGGGGTATGAGTAAGCTCATAGATGAAAAGGGATGAAACAACATTGGCCATAGTTGCTCTATTTTTGTGTATCTTGTTTCTTTATTTTGTTTCTTTAAAAAGTCCTCATATCACTGACATTTACATTTAGTTTTGGGGAAAGTCAAACTTAGAAATAAGCTACAGCTCTCTAAGCTATCAGTCTAACTGGATTTTTCTCGATGCTGAAGAACTTTTTTAAAAATTCAGCCATCTAGGTCACACAGCAAATACATTTGGCATTAAATTCCTAGTATCACTAAACACTCCCTCCCATCCCCGCGCCTCCTTCCCGCACCCTTAGACCTGGGCAAGAGAGACTTCTATCCTGGACTCTATGCTTTAAAGGAACTTACGTATCACACACACACATTAATTTTTAAAAAAAAACACATGGGTGCCTCTGCCACTTGTGATCTGATACTGAACACTGGCTCATAACCATAAATTCCCTCTCCCAGTGAAGAACACTATTCAGGCCCTAGGAAAACTCTTCTTCCTGTCTTTTGTCTTATGTCCTCAAAACAAACGGTGAACTCCAAAAGCAGTGAAAGTTTGTACATAGCATGGCTGCCCATTTCAGAGACTGCTTTGGAGTCAGAATTTGAGCAGCAGAAATGCTTAGGTAAGAGAGAAGACAAACTAACTTGTCAAATCCTTCATCTCAGCTTGAATGCTATAGATTCCTGCATAACAAAGTATTGTTTCTCAGTAGTATCAAGCATACATTTTCCTTTTGTTAGTGTTCCAATGTGTGGCTATTACCTACTGACAATTTAGTATAGTATTCACAATAGTTACTGGCCTTCATTCGTATTCTTCTGCTCCCCTAAAATTTAGGAGTAGATCTAGAATGAAAATAAATATTCTGTGTATTTCAGGTATTTGCAAGGTTCATTAGGGCCAAAACACCATATCCTGTAATTGCCTGATATTTAAGTTGTGGAACTTTATAGTAAACAGTGATTAAGGTGACTAAATTTCAGACAAGACTGTGTAGTATAGGAAGAGTGTGGTTGGTATCAGCCACCTTCTGCACTCTCAAGTGAGGTTTCCAGGGATGAACATACATTCTGGCAGAGCATAGATAAGCCCTTGAGTGGGTAGTGCTGGGGTCACAGGCATAAGCCACCGAGCTTACATGCGTTAAAGTATTTGTGCCACACACACTTAGCCTTTGCTTATCAAAATGTGTTTCATTTTGAAAATATTAAAAGCTGACATAGATAACAACAGTGTACAAGTCACTGCCTATAATACCTGTCACTTAAGAGTCAGTAAATGTTCAATGAATGAATGAATGATGACATCTATCATAGAAATGTCAAGGTAGATGAGACCTTGAATATGTAATAATTCCATTATCTTTTACACATACTCTTTTTTATGTTTTGAGACAGAGTCTCGCTTGGTCGCCCAGACTGAAGTGCAGTGGTGCGATCTCAGCTCACTGCAACCTCCACCTCCCGGGTTCAAGCGATTCTCATGCCTCAGCCTCTCAAGCAGCTGGGACTACACGCACCCACCACCACGCCTGACTAATTTGTGTATTTTTAGTAGACACGGGGTTTCACCACGTTGGCCAGGCTGGTCTCGAACTCCTGACCTCAAGTGATCCGCCTGTCTGGGCCTCCCAAAGTGCTGGGGTTACAGGCATGAGCCACCGCGCCCAGCCTACTCATCCTCTTTAATTGGTGCTTGATCCTAGAGTTTGTAGAAAATGTCATTATTTAAGTTTTTGATTTAATTTTCTCACGTTACTTTAAATATATTCAAAAGAATTATTGTGGTCTTGAGTGTACTTCTTAAAGGATAGAGTACTTTTTTTTTTTTTTTTGAGACAGAGTCTTGCTTTGTCACCCAGGCTGGAGTGCAGTGGTGCAGTCTTGACTCACTGCAATCTCCGCCTCCCAGGTTCAAGTGATTCTCCTGCCTCAGCCTCCAGAGTAACTGGAACTATAGGCACACGCCACCACGCTTGGCTAAGTTTTGTATTTTCAGTAGAGACGGGATTTCACCATGTTGGCTAGGCTGGTCTTGAACTCCTGACCTCAGGTGATCCACCCACCTCGGCCTCCCAAAGTGCTGGGATTACAGGCATGAGCCACCACACCTGGCCTTAGTGTACTTTGCGAAATAAAAATAAAATAAAATTTAAATAACATCCAAGATTTACTGTAGCAAGAGATTGCCTGTTGGAAAGGATCACCTACTCAATTTGGACTTTCATTTTTGGGTGTCCCCGCTACCAGAATCATCTTTCTCTTAGGATCTCTCTCTCTATATACCTGCTAAAGAGATATCGGCTTCCAGGGATGCTGTTGATCCCCATTAAACTCTAGCCTAAGCATATATGTTATAGCCCAAAGCTATAGACTTTTAAAACATAACTTGATAAATGATACCAAATAAGAGAAGAGACACACAAAATAACCTAAGTCTAAATTATCTGGTTTACAAAATATGGTTTATTTCCAAGATTTGAGGGTTCAGTCTCTTAGGCAAGGCACCCAGAGCACTTCCCCCTTTCCATTCCTTAGTTTGATTTCCTCCCATTTCTCATCCTGGGTTCACAGCTCACAGCACATGAATCAACATTTAGTCACAAGGGCCATTTCCTCATAACTTCATTTGAAACTAGGTCCATGTCAGAAGAGTTGGCTATAAAGAAAAATGCATTTTCTCATTATTTTCAATATAATTTTGCAAATGTACTTCCACTTGTTTCCAAGATGGGAGTGGCAGAAGAGAAGATCCTATAAACCTCTTCTGTTTCCTGCCAATTTCTTCAAGGCATGGCATCCATACCCTGTCAGGTGCAGTGTTCTTTCTCTGAACTCATGTTGTACTTGACAATAACAAGTGGCAAAAGAGCTAAGCTCTATTAAAAGGCAGAAGAGAAACAGGCAGATCCCTGAAATCTGGTATGTTCTTGTTTTTCTGTACTCAGTAGCAGCATATTAAAAGCAAAAGCCTTATGCAAAACAGAAAGAAAAGCAAAAGCTTGGCAGATGGCAGCCAGGCAGGCTGCTATGTGAGGGCCAAGAGGTAGAAGCATGTTGATCGAACTGCAGAATAGACCTCAACATCACCCTGCACACTACTTTCTCATTTCAGAGCAGCTTACCAGGTAGATGTGCCTTTCTTCTCTCCTAAGTGCACCTGGGATTGACTCCCTGCCTGCTCCTCATGTGGTGCCATCTCTTCCTCCAGAATGAGATGTACTTTCCCGGGTGCTCCTTCATCTTGTCATTTGTGGAAGAAGCACAAACACCTGACCAGTTGTTCCAGGGTCTGCATTGCTAGTGACTGCAGGGAACCCAACAGTGCTTCAAAAATAAGAGAAATTACCGAATTACAGAAAGCCATGAAGAGAATGATAATGTAAAAACACTCAGGGCTGGGCGCAGTGGCTCACGCCTGTAATTCCAACACTTTGGGAGGTCAAGGCAGGTGGATCACCTGAGGTCAGGAGTTCGAGACCAGCCTGGCTAACACGGCAAAACCCCATCTCTATTACAAATACAAAAAATTAGCCAGGCATGGTGGCAGGCGCCTGTAATCCCAGCTACTTGGGAGGCTGAGGCAGGAGAATTGCTTGAACCCAGGAGGTGGAGGTTGCAGTGAGATGAGATCGCGCCATTGCACTCCAGCCTGGGCAAGAGAGCGAGACACTGCCTCAAAACAAACAAACAAACAAAAACCAAAATCAAAAAAACCACTAAAAAATGTTTGTCATTAATGTTAAGTGGAAAGACAGAAGGTGTCAAATTACAAATATGTTGAGTCATACATTTTATTTGTAAAATTACAAATATGGGCCAGGTGTGGTGGCTCACGCCTGTAATCCCAGCACTTTGGGAGACCGAGGCGGGCAGATCACAAGGTCAGGAGTTTGAGACCAGCCTGACCAACATGGTGTAACCCCATCTCTACCAAAAATACAAAAATTAGCTGGGCGTGGTGGTGCCTGCCTGTAATCCCAGCTACTCAGGAGACTGAGGCAAGAGAATTGCTTGAACCTGGGAGGCAGAGGTTGCAATGAGCCGAGATCGTGCCACTGCACTCCAGCCTGGGCGACAGAGCAAGACTTCATCGCAAAAAAAAAAAGGAAAGAAAAATTACAAATATGTAAAAAAAAAAAAAAAAAAGTATGTTAAATAGACAAATATAAAACATGGAAGACATTTAAAATTTAATATAATAACATTGTACAATTTAAAGAACAATTGTTCTATGTTTTTGTCTGAATATAAATGTAACTGGGCCTAATCTTCTTTAATGTCTTTCATTAACTCTCTCCTCTGTTTCATTCATTCAGGCAGTAGACATTTACTATGCACTTGTTACAATGAAAAGATTGTCTCTGCTTGCTTTTTTTTTTTTTTGAGACAGGGTCTTGCTGTGTTGTCCAGGCCGGAGTACAGTGGCACAATCGTAAGTCACTGCAACCTCAACCTCCTGGTCTCAAGCAAGCCTTCCTACTTATGCCTCCCTAATAGCTGGGACCACAGGCGCACACCACCATGCCCACCTGACTTTTTATTTTTTGTAGAGATGGCATCCCCCCTATGTTGTCAGGCTGGTCTTGAACTCCTGGGCTCAAGTAATCCTCTCGTCTTGGCCTCCTAAAGTGCTGGGATTACAGGTGTGAGCCACCATGCCTGGCCATCTCTGCCTTTGAGAAATTCACAGTCTAATATAGACGCATGATGAAGATGATAGAGATCATGGCAATTATAGCAATAATGTGCATAGAAGAGTGCCTGACGCATAGTTGGCAAGCAATACACATTTGTTAAATGCATTAATTAATGAATCACTGTTCCAAAATGTAACCACGAAGAAGTGTAATTTGTATTTTTATTGTCTTTTTCTTCTTTCTTTCCTTCTCTCCTTTTCCCTTCGACTCCCTCCTTTCTTTCTGCAAAGAAAGTGACAGGAAACTTCCCTGGATTCACCCAGGGTGTCCTCCATTAGCACACTGATTTAGGGGTCCATGGAGTAGTAGAGTCCAGAGCAACTTCTGAAACTCAGTCCTGGAGCCAGCTAGCTCCCTAGGAGATGGATGCTTATGAAGAACAGGGCACTAGAAATTGTAATAATAGGAGCCTAAGCAAGAAGCACCCTTGGCTTAGCTAAGAATGGAGGAAGTGGACTTGAAGAGCTACTCCCTTGAAGAGCCACTGAATATGAGTCACCAAGGGACCAGCACCTTCTGTACACCTTGTAGCACCAGATTTAAACAGAACACAGTGTACCAGTGGTCCTATTCACTGTTTATCTAACAAACATTTATTGAACACCTGTATTGAGATAGGCCCTCTTCTAGACACTGGGGATACAATGGTGAATGAGACAAATAATTGTGCTGCTTTCATGGCAGTTAAATGTATGGAGACAGACCAAAAGGATTTAAATAAATGATATATTTTGGGATGGTGATACATGCTTTGCAGTATAATTGACATAGGTTGTAGTAGGGAGAGGGGGCTTCTTCTTTACCTAGAATGGTCAAAAAAGCCTCCCTGAGGACATTTGAGCAGAGACCTGAATGAGCTAAAGGAAGTAGCCATGCAAAGATCTGCAGAGTAGTCCACATTAAAGCAACAACAATAAGGTCCAGAAGTAGTAGTGAGCTTGATTTGTTCAAGTAAATGAAGAACGGACCAGTTTGGCTGTAGTGCAGTGATCAAATGGAAGAAGAACAGAAATGAGATCAGACAGGGAAGCAGAATCAAGTCAAAGAGAGAGAGGCTAGTTTGTAATCTAAGCACCATAGGAAGCCAATGGAGGATTTCAAAGCAGCAGAATGATATCTGATTTATGTTTTAAGGAAGATCACATTCAGGCCGGGCACGGTGGCTCACACCTGTAATCCCAGCACATTGGGAGGCCGAGGCTGACGGATCACTTGAGACCAGAAGCTTGAGACTAGCCTGGGCAACATGATAAAACCCCGTCTATACTAAAAATACAAAACTTAGCAAGGCGTGGTGGCACACATCTGTAATCCCAGCTACTCAGGAGGCTGAGGCAGGAGAATTGCTTGAATCCAGGAGGCAGAGGTTGTGGTGAGCTGAGATCGCACCACTGCACTCCAGCCTGGGCAACGGAGCAAGACTCCGTCTCAAAAAAAAAAAAAAAAAAAAGAATCACATTGACTGCTCTGTGAAACGAAGGGTAGTGGAAAAAATATTTGAGAGGCCACTCCAAAGATGGATATAATAGACCTGGCAAGGGAAGGTGATGGCAGGGACTGGGTGACAACTGTGGAAATGTAAGAAGTTATCAGGCTCAAGATCTCCTTGGAAGGTAAAGCTGACAGAGCTTGCTAATGGATTGGATTTAGGGTGGGAAGGAAAGAAATCAAAGATGATCCTAGGAGTTGTGCCTGAACAACTAGGTGTATAGTGAATGGTGCCACAATGATAGAAAAATGTGGAGAAGAGCTGGTTTGGAGAAAGAGAGAACTCAGTGGTTTTATTTATTTATTTATTTATTTATTTTTGAGATGGAGTCTCACTCTGTCGCCCAGGCTGGAGGGCAGTGGTGTGATCTCAGCTCACCGCAATCTCTGCTTCCTAGATTCAAGTGATTCTCCTGCCTCAGCCTCCCAGGTAGCTGGGATTACAGTCATGCGCCACGATGCCCAGCTAATTTTTTTTGTATTTTTACTAGAGACGGGTTTCGCCATGTTGGCCAGGCTGGTCTCAAACTCCTGACATCAAGTGATCCACGTGCCTCGGGCTCCTAAAGTGCTGGGGTTACAGGTGTGGGCCACCACATCCGGCCAGAACTCAGCAGTTCTACTTTGGACTTGTTAAATATGAAGGGCCTAATGGAAATACAAGTAGAAATGTCTATCAGGCAATTGGATATATGATTCTGGAGCTCAGGACAGAGGTTGGATTCAAGACGTAAACTGGAGGGTCATTGGCATGAATAGAGGAGATTTGATGAGATCACATAGAAAGAAAGGGGAGAGAGGAAGGGAAGGAGATAGAGAGCCTATGGAACTGAGGAAAAAGCCCTGGGGCACTCCTACGTTTAGAGGTTAGGAGAAGTGGATAAGCCAGCAAAAGAGATTAATGTAAAGTAGAACACCAAGAAAAAGGGACGACATTCAAGCCAAGATTAGACAGTGTTTTAAGAAGTGATTGATGCACGAGAAATACTGAGAAATGACCATTGGATTTAGCCAGTTGGAAGTGGCCTTGGCAAGTGTTGATTCTTTGAAGGGGTGGAGACATAAATCTGAATGAAGTGGGTTGAAGAGAGAAGAGGAAGTAAGGACAAAAAGTATAAACAATTCCTTCAAGAAGTTTTGCTATGAAATGAAGCAGCAAAATAGGCAGGTATTGAAGAGAACAAGTGATAAAAGAGAGGGAGTATTAAGATGAGATGTAATAAAGCAATTTGATTTCCAGAGAGGATGAACCAAAGAGGGGGGAAAAGAGAGATAATTATAGAGATGAAGTCCTTGAGTAGAGGAAAGAATATGAGATCCAGAATAAAAGTGGAGTTCCAAGAGGGTGTTTCTGGATTTCTAATAAGTCTAATAGGTTCTTGATCAATTGGTTGGAAAAATAAAGAACTTTAGGTTATTGTAGTTCTGCATATTAAAATCATCCTTCATGTATTATCTCACTGAATCATCATACTAACCCTGTGAGGTCACAACGATTACCCCAATTTTACAAATGAGAAAATATGATCTAGGAGATTAGATGAGTTGCTCAACGTCATACAACAAGTAAATGGGAAACTACTGTTAATTTAGGAGTACAAGAGAGGCATGAATAAAATGTTATGGAGGAAGCGATGTCTGAAGCAACAAAACAGGTCAAAAGACAAGGAATGGCGAAGAGTGAAAGTTAAACTCATCCACCCAGGGATATATTTTATTTTATTTTATTTTATTTATTTTATTTTATATTTTATTTTATTTTTTGAGACGGAGTCTGGCCCTATTGCCCAGGCTGGAGTGCGATAGCACAATCTTGGCTCACTGCAATCTCTACCTCCCAGGTTCAAGAGATTCTCCTGCCTCAGCCTCCCGAGTAGCTAGGATTACGGGCACCCGCCACCACGTCCAGCTAATTTTTTGTATCTTTAGTAGAGACAGGGTTTCACCATGTTGGCCAGGCTGGTCTTGAACTCCTGGCCTCGTGATCCACCCACCTCAGCCTCCCAAAGTGCTGCAATTACAGGCGTGAGCCACCGCACCCGGCCACCCAGGGATTTTATTTACGGGTTTTTGTTTTTAACTGGTGGATCTGGTGTTCCTCAGTTTCCACATTCTTTCCATAAAGAGGTCCCTTTCTTGGTTACCTTCTCCATAATCAGGTGCTGTAGGTAAATATAAATGCTAACTAAGAAGAATCCTATAAAAATTTCAAGGAGGCTGGGTGCGTTGGCTCACGCCTGTAATCCCAGCACTTCGGAAGGCTAAGGCGGGCAGATCACCTGAGGTCAGGAGTTTGAGACCAGCCTGACTAACATGGTGAAACTCCGTCTCTACTAAAAATACAAAAAAATTAGCCGGGCATAGTGGCGGGCACCTGGAATCCCAGCTACTCAGTAGGCTGAGGCAGGAGAATCACTTGAACCCGCGAGGCAGAGGTTGCAGTGAGCCGAGATTGTGCCACTGCACTCCAGCCTGGCGACAAAGAGAGACTTCTTTAAAAAAAAAAAAAAAAGAATTAAGGAAATGTATTTACATCTTACTGTTTAAAAAGTCTTTTTTCTCTCTTCATTGTTTTTTTTTTTTTGAGACGGAGTCTCGCTCTGTCGCCCAGGCTGGAGTGCACTGGCGCGATCTCCGCTCACTGCAGGCTCCGCCCCCTGGGGTTCACGCCATTCTCCTGCCTCAGCCTCCCGCGTAGCTGGGACTACAGGTGCCCGCCACCTTGCCCGGCTACCTTTTTGTATTTTTAGTAGAGACAGGGTTTCACCGTGTTAGCCAGGATGGTCTCGATCTCCTGACCTCGTGATCCGCCCGCCTCGGCCTCCCAAAGTGCTGGGATTACAGGCGTGAGCCACCGCGCCCGGCCTCTCTCTTCATTGTTAATCCTGAAACACGCAAGAAATGTAACTGTTCAAAATTTCAGATTCTAATCAAAATCTAAGGTTGACCTACCTTAAACAGGACATTTGGTAATTGTATTAAAAACCACTCCCTTTTGTAGACAGAAGGAAACAGAAAACCATATCAGCCTGTAGAAATGGTTGTAATGTTCTTTATAAAAATCCTTAAGACCACAGAATTCTCATTAACTATTTGCAGGGAGGAAGCAACTGGGCTGGGTCAAACAGGCTAGATCCAAAGGTAATCAAATCAAATTTTTGTTTCCAGGCCGGGCACTGTGTCTCAGGCCTATAATCCCAGCACTTTGGGAGGCCAAGGCGGGCAGATCATTTGAGGTCAGGAGTTCAAGACCAGCCTGACCAAAATGGTGAAACCCCGTCTCTACTAAAAATACAAAAATATTAGCCGGACATGGTGGCACATGCCTGTAGTCCCAGCTACTCGGGAGGCTGAGGCAAGAAAATCGCTTGAACCCGGGAGGCGGAGGTTGCAGTGAGCCGAGATCATGCCACTGCACTCCAGTCTGGGCGACAGAGTGAAACTCCATCTCAAAAAAAAAAAAAAAAATTGTTTCCAGCCTTAAAATCCCACTGGATGTTATCTGCCTTTATACACTTTTCTTTACAGTGTTTCAAGAACAAACTGTCACCAACTAGTTATTTTTTTCATTTAGGTCCAGAAAATGTATGTTATTTTTTTCTTCCTACCTCCCACATGCCAGCTAAAACCACTTATTTCCATTTATTCAAAGCTGTTTTCAAATATATCACCTCCAAAAAAAAGAAAGTTGCAAAACCATTAGCTTCTGTATAATCTCATATTTCTTTTTTCCTACATATTTCCTGAGTGATACATCCTTCAAATTGAGTAATTTATATCTTGTCCAAAGAGCTTTGTACTGTTCTTTGTAGATGCTTTCTTGTTTTTTTCTTTTTTGCAGGTGCACGTGTTTCTATTGGTGATCATAGTCGGAGGAAAAATTCATCATTCTTTCTTCACTCTTAAAAATACATCATCTCTTACTTTTCAGTTTATACAGGGGCTTCCATATTGGTGGGGGGAGTATGTATAGCTTTACAGATATAGATGTCCATTTATTCATCTATTCAACAAGCACCTATAGTGTTTTGGCACTGTTTTAGATGTGTGATAGACAGTAGTGAAGAAAAGTTGAATTCTGCCCTCAGAGATCTTAAATCCCAGTAGGGATGATAGGCAAAAATAACACAAACAAGTAGACACATAGTATAATATCTGAAATGTCAGTAGATACATAGCATAGTGGTAAGTGCTATGTTACAAAAATAAAGCAGGGCAAGAGCAGTATAATATCTTGTTTAAAAATAGCAGATGAAATCAGAAAATCTATGATACAATGTGGTGACTATAGTTAAAACCAAGGTATTGTATTCTTAAAATTTGTTGAGAGTAGATTTTAAGTTTTCTTACCACAAAAAATTATGTATGTGAGCTAATGTATTAATTAGCTTGATTTAGCTATTTCACAATGTATACATATTTCAAAATAACATGTTGCATATGATAAATATATAAGATTTTTATTTGCCAATTTAACAACTATTTAATTTAAAAAAATATATAGCAGATGAGATGACCATATAGAATATGGCTCTGGAATTAAACTGCCTGGATTTTAATCCTGGCTCTGATACTTATGAGCTTTGTAACCTTAGGGAGGTTATTTAACCATTTGTATGACTCAATTTGCACATCTATAAAGTGGGGATAATATAGTATCTACCTCAAAGAGTTGCTGTAAAGACTAAATGAGTTAAAATATGTAAAACAATGGCAGGGCACCATTGCTTACACTGGTAATCCCAGCACTTTGGGAGGCTGAGGCGGGCAGATCACTTGAGCTCAGGAGTTCCAGACCAGCCTGGGCAACATGGCAAAACCCCATCTCTACTAAAAATACAAAGAAAATTAGCTGGGCATGGTGGTGCACCCCTGTAGTCCCAGCTACTCAGGAGGCTGAGGTGGGAAGATCACCTGAGCCCAGGAGGTAGAGGCTGCAGTGAGCTGTCATTGCACCACTGCACTCCAGAGCCCGGGTGACAGAGTGAGACCCTGTCTCAAAAAATAATTATAATAAGGCCAGGCCCAATGGCTATTGTCTGTAATCCTAGCACTTTGGGAGGCCGAGGTGGGTGGATCACCTGAGATCAGGAGTTCAAGACCAGCCTGGCCGACATGCCAAAACCCCGTCTCTATTAAAAATACAAAAATTAGCTAGGTGTGGTGGCATGCACCTGTAATCCCAGCTACTCAGGAGGCTGAGGCAAGAGAATCCCTTGAACCTAGGGGGCGGAGGTTCCAGTGAGCCAAGATTGCATCACTTCATTCCAACCTGGGCGAAAATAGCGAAACTCCATCTCAAAAAATAATAATAACAATTATTATTATAAACTATTAATATTAAGAAGAACTGGAAGTGATGGGGGTCCTATTAAAGTTTAATGAAAATCAATCTGAGGAGGTGAATGAAATGAAGGAAACAAATCTTGTGATGTCTACCAGACAGAACCTACCAGGCAGAAGAAAAAGCACACAGAAAAACAGATGAGGTTGGTATGGCTTGAGCAGAATGAGTGGGTAATAGTTGTAGGGAATGTGGTAAAAGAATGGAGTTGGGCCAAATCAGCTAGGGCCTTATAGGTCATAGAAAAACTTCAGGTGGTATTCTAAGAGTGATGGGAAGTCATCAGAGGGCTTTTAGCTGAGCAGTGTCATGACCTAATGTTTAGAAGGATTATCCTAGCTGCTATGTGGAGAATAGGCTAAAAGGGGCAAGACCCCTGGTTGTTAAAAACATGTACCAGCACACTACTGGATTCAAGATATACTAATAAATAGAAAAAGGCAAGGTGTGGGACAAAATGCGTGATATACTGCCATTTGCATTTTAAAAATCTCTATATGTGTATTTGTAACATATATGTGTATATATACACATATATACATTTTACACCTATACATAAACATTACATATATACATATACACAATGTATATTAGATATGTATTTTCTTCATATACATATGCTATCTCTGGAAGGAAGGATATGTAAGAGACTGGTAACAGTGATACTTTGAAGAAGGGAACTAGATTACAGGATTTAAAAGATTATCGTTTGCAATTTTTGAATTTTGTTATTTGAGACAGAGTCTCGCCTGTCGCCAGGTTGGAGTGCATTGGCGCGATCTCGGCTCACTGCAACCTCTGCCTCCCGGGTTCAAGGATTCTCCTGCCTCAGCCTCCTGAGTAGCTGGATCTACAGGCGTGCACCACCATGCCCAGCTAATTTTTGTAATTTTTAGTAGAGACGGAGTTTCACCATGTTGGTCAGGATGGTCTTGACCTCTTGTCCTCGTGATCTGCCTGCCTTGGCCTCCCAAAGTGCTGGGATTACAGGCATGAGCCACCGCGGCCGGCCTTGGATTTTGTTCTATGTGAATGTATTACCTATTTAAAAATAGATAAATATTGTTGGAAACTTGAAAAACAGAAAAATAAAAAAAACAGATAAATAAACATTAAAAGGAAAAAAAAAAAGAATCAGAATCATTTTACCCAGATGTTAAAAGGTGGTAGTAAAATCCAGGTTGAGGGACAGGGCTATAACTAAAGGTACCATGATGGATTGAATGCTCGATAGGAAAAAACATGAGCATCACCCCCAAAGGTCCTAGTATGTGTAAAATAAAGTAAAACATGGCATGGTTTCCTGATGCCTTTTTATTTCAATGATAATTTGACTAGTGTCAATTGGGTGTACAATTATTGTGTCGTACTTTATTTCCTTGATTTTTTTTTTTTTTTTTTTTTTTTTTTTTTTGAGACAGAATCTCTCTCTGTCTCCCAGGCTGGAGTGCAGCAGTGCGATCTCGTCTCAGTGCAACCTCCACCTGCTGGGTTCAAGCGATTCTCACGCCTCAGCCACCTGTATAGCTGGAATTACAGGTGTGTGCAACCACGCCCAGCTAATTTTTGTAGTTTTAGTACAGACAGGGTTTTGCCATGCTGGCCAGGCCGGTCTCAAACTCTGGACCTCAAGTGATCTGCCCGCTTCAGCCTTCCAAAGTATTGGGATTACAAGCATGAGGCAACATGCCCAGCCTTCAATTCTTTCTAACTTTAAAAAATTTTGGTCATGTGTGATGACTCATTCCTGTAATCTCAACACTTTAAGAGGTTGAGGCAGGAGGTTCGTTTGACCCCAGGAGTTGAGGACAAGCCTGGGCAACATAGGGAGACCCCATCTCTATTAAAAAAAAAAATTAGCCAGAGGTGGTGGCGTGGACTACCTGTGGTCCCAGCTACTTGGGAGGCTGAGGCAGGCGGATCACCTGAGCCTGGGGGGGTTGAGGTTACAGTGAGCTATGATGGTGCCACTGCACTCCAGCCTGGGAGACAGGGTGAGACCCTGTTTCAAAAAAATTGTTTCTGTCGGCCGGACGCGGTGGCTCACGCCTGTAATCCCAGCAATTTGGGAGGCCGAGGCAGGCGGATCACGAGGTCAGGAGATCGAGACCATCCTGGATAACACGATGAAACTCCATCTCTACTAAAAAAATACAAAAAAAATTAGCCTGGCTTGGTGGCGGGCGCCTGTAGTCCCAGCTACTGGGGAGGCTGAGGCAGGAGAATGGCCTGAACTCAGGAGGCAGAGCTTGCAGTGAGCCGAGATTGTGCCACTGCACTCCAGCCTGGGCAACAGAGTGAGACTCCGTCTCAAAAAAAAAAAAAAAAGAATTAGCCGGGTGTGTGGCGGGCGCCTGTAGTCCCAGCTACTCAGGAGGCTGAGGCAGGAGAATGGCATGAACTCGGGAGGCGGAGCTTGCAGTAAGCCAAGAACGCGCCACTGCACCTGGACGACAGAGCAAGACTCCATCTCAAAAAAAAAAAAAAAATTGTTTCTGTCACTTAAAAAATGTTTTTCTTTTTAAAAAAGAAAAATCCTGCCCTCTGTGTACATCACTGTGTTTTCAACAATGTCTGTTTTCCTTTGTGCTGCTTGCACATCATGTTCACTTCTGCAAATTTTAACATTCTTTTCACTTCCTCTCTAGGCCCTGCTGTCTCATGTTTTGTCAACAGGAAGAAAAATACTTCTTCAAGTTTGTTTTGTTTGTTTGTTTTTTCGAGATGGAATCTCCCTCTGTCGCCCAGGCTGGAGTGCAGTGGTGCGATCTCGGCTCACTGCAACCTCCGCCTCCTGTGTTCAAGTGATTCTCCTGCCTCAGCCTCCCGAGTAGCTGGGACTACAGACGCCCGCCACAATGCCCAGCTAATTTTTTTGTATTTTAGTAGAGAGGGGGTTTCACCGTGTTAGCCTGGATGGTCTCGATCTCCTGACCTCATGATCCGCCCGCCTTGGCCTTCCAAAGTGCTGGGATTACAGGCATGAGCCACAGCACCCGGCTGTCTTCGTGTTTTATCTTCCTTGACGCTTATATTTTTGCTTTGTGTTCTTTTAATTCATGACAATTTGTTTAGTCTCAACTTTTATTTGCTCTATGGTGAGAATGCTTTATCTACTATTTGTTCTGCGGGGGCGGGGGGTGGGTATTCCCATCTTTTTTTTATAGTTCCTATGCTAGTTTTTATTTTATTTTAGGTCAACTTTAAATAAGGCGAGTTCTTATCTATTTACTGGAGTTTTGTGTGAGAGAGGCCAAGATGGTATTCATGGTCAGCAGAAACTCTCCTCATGAGACAGGGTTATGTGCTACGTATGTGAATAAACTTAATGTTTTGCTTCTCTGCAGCCTCCTTGAGGTCAGCACCAATGGGATGTCACAATGCAGACTCTCTCCCCCGCTCTATCCTCAACTACAGACTACTTCCTGAAAAATACGATTATTTTATGATATTTCTTGCTCAAATCCGCTTCCTCAGCTTTTTCTCAGTACCAAACTGTCCAGAAAAGTTCCCACCACTGGAACCTCATTCCATTGTTGCAAACAAAGAGATTATTGATTTTTCATCTTAGGCTATGCACTTCACGTTAGAGTCATGGATTCCGCTGGCTCTGTACATTTCTGTTTGATCTTCACTGCTTTTGGCAGACCTTTTTTCTATTTTAGTTTCAAATGTCTTCTAGTTGCATCAGATGTAGAGCAGACATTACCATTTCTTATTCTTCTTATTACTTTTGGGTGGCTAGGCAGTAAAGACCTATGTTCTTTGCCATATTAATACCTAGATAAGATCAGAAGATCATTTTGCATTAATTCTGCCTGGCATTTAGTAGACTCTTCCAATCCAAGTCTGGGAAATGTTCTTTTTTTATTTCTTTGATAATTGTCTCCCTTTTATTCTTACAGTCCTATAGCTGTATAATTTTAGTTATATTTATCTTCTGTATCTCTTAATATTGCTGTACTTTTTATTTTTCTTTTCTTTGAGACAGAGTGTTGCTCTGTTGCCCAGGCTGGAGTGCAGTGGCACGACCTCAGTTCACTGCCGGCTCTGCCTCCCGGGTTCACACCATTCTTCCCCCTCAGCCTCTGAGTATCTGGGACTACAGACGCCTGCCACCATGCCTGGCTAATTTTTTTGTATTTTTAGTAGAGACGGGGTTTCACCGTGTTAGCCAGGATGGTCTTGATCTCCTGACCTCATGATTCTCCCGTCTCCGCCTCCCAAAGTGCTGGGATTACAGGCATGAGCCACCACTCCTGGCCTATTGCTGTACTTTTTCTTTTGTTCATTTTTTTCTTTTTTGCATAAATTTTGGAAAAGTCTCTCAGCTCAATTTTCCAACTCATTAATTGTATATTCAGGTTAGGGTTAGGGTTATTGTATATTCAGCCCAATTATTGGATTTAGCAATCTTTTTTTTTTTTTTTTTTTTTTTGAGAAGGATTCTTACTCCATCACCCAGACTGGAGTGCAGTGGCGCAATATCGGCTCACTGCAATCTCTGCCTCCCGGGTTCAAGCAATTCTCTTGCCTCAGCCTCCTGAGTAGCTGGGATTACAAGCGCCTGCCACCACGCCTAAGTTTTGTATTTTTAGTAGAGACGGGGTTTCACCATGTTGGCCAGGCTAGTCTTGAGCTCCTGACCTCAAATGATCCACCCGCCTTGGCCTCCAAAAGTGCTGGGATTACAGGCATGAGCCACCATGCCTGGCCGCAATAATATTTTAAAATTTCCATGATTCTGGTTGTGTTTCATAGCAGCTGTCTCTTGTTTCAATGTGATATACTTTAAAGCAACTCTGAGGATATGAACTATGTTTAATTTCAAGTTTTTATCTGTTTCTATTGACTATTTTTTTTTAAGTGAGCTAGTTCTATTTGTTAAATTTGGTGCTCTCTTTAATGCTCTTGGTTTCTCCAAATGTTTGTTGGTTCTTTTTTTTTGTTGTTCCATTTGTAGGAACAGAATTTCAGTCTAGACTGAAATTCATAGCTGTACGCATTTCCTCACTTCAAATGAGAACTCATGTTTACCTGGCAGTGAATGTAAGTTTTGATTACAAGAATCTGCCTCATGGGATTTGGTAGGGATAGGCAGACTCTGTAGGTAACGTCTCTTCTTAGAATGGTTTCCTGACCCTCCAGGGTATTGTTCTTTTCCTCTGACCTTAGCTTACTCTGGAACAGTAGTATGTTGGTAAATGTTTGACAACCAGCTCTGGGTGGAGTGGGGGAAGTCCTAGTTTGCAGCATTTCCTGATTTCATGCAATGTAAAATCTCCCACCCTAGCCAATTTTCAAGCTAGCAACATAACAATCACTGAATAGGGAGTTGAGAAGAGATGTGCAAACTAGATTCGTAAGAGACTGACTTCATTTAGCATACCATTGCTGTGGGGCTGCTGTACTATGTCAGAAAACTACACCCATGACTCTCATCTAAGCCCAAACAATGGAGCCAGCTGCTGCAAGAGCAACTCCAGGAATTGATGGGGACTTAGGGGTATGGCTCTGTTATTTCTTCAGTTAACAAAGTCCTTTGTTCCTTTGAATGCTTTTAGGTTCTTATGCCCTGCTAGATTTCTCTACCAATTCCCACGTTTTTTTATTTTTTTCAAAAATTCCTTTCTATGTTGTTTGCTGGAAGCACCTTTTCTGGTTTTCCTGTGCTGCTTTGAATTTATTTTTCTATTTCTTTGTGATTTCAGTGGAATTTGGAGAAGGAATGGCAAAGCGGAAGTCCTTCTCCTATTTGATGCCTTAACTTGTTTTTACTGGAAGTCACTTCCTCTTTCGTCTCAGAGGCTGATTCGCCTCCCATAACCAGTGATTTTCTTATAAGCTCATTATCCTGGATGATGGTTTGACTAACCAAGGCTACTGGCTGCTGAGGGGTTTCTGAGGAAACTTTGGTTGCCTGACTGAGGCCATCTGCCTCTCCACCTGGGCTCTAGTTGTGGAGTACACCGCTCTGTTCATGGAGGCCATGGACATTGGCCAGAGAAAAGCAGCCCAGGTTCAAAAGGATCCAAGTAAGCATTTTCCATTCTCACAGGTCAAATAAGAGGACTTCCCACATTTATTCAGAAGGTAGTTGAAAGTGGTCAGCCCCATATCTCCTCTATGTGACTCTTTGGTTGATGCTACTTGTACCTCAACACTTGGAAGGCCTGTTCTGGACAGGAGCAACTTTCACTTTACTCTGGAAACGTGGGCAGGTGGGCATAGAATAGAGTGAGTCTGAGGCAGAAACTCCTTCAGGCTAACTTTGTGACAGACACTGTTCTAAGTCTTTAGGTGAGTTAACTCATTTAGTCTTCAAGACAATCCTCTGAAGTAGGTATTGTTATCATCCTCAGTTTACAGACACAGAAACTGAGACACAGAAAGGCCATTCAGCCACTCAGTGGTTGAGGCAGGACTGACACTCAAGAAGTCTTGTGACAGTTGTAATGAGTTAGTCGTGATGGTGGCTACCAGGTAGGTGTGTGGATAGATATATAGTGGCCTCTCCTCCGATGAAAACTCCCAAAGCACTGTGAAACAGTCTGGTAGCTGTAGTTGCCGAGGTGTGTAGGGGCATTGGTGAGCTCAGCAGACTGTGTTCCAAGTCATAGTAAAGAGGCAGAATTATTGCAAGCCTATCTCCTAGAGACAGAATGTATTTTCCAAAAATGGGCAAAACACTGTGTCCCATCTCACATGCTGTTCTTATAATGTAACTTTGATACTGCATTCTTATTTAGAAATAGAAGTCCATGTTTCCTTCCTTTGATGCTGGGCAGAATTGTGACTACAATGAAAATAATGCTATATGGTTTTGAGGCTAGGTCCTAAAAGGTAATGCAATATACGTATAGTTCTCTTGGAACATTTAATATTGAAATCCGATGACCATGCTGTAAAGAAGCCTGCAGCCCATGGAGAAGTCCACACATCCAGAAACTGAGGCCCAAGGCTCACATCCCCAGCTGAGCTCCTGGCCTACAGCCAGCCCCAAGGTGCCGTCATGTGAATGAGACTTTTTGAAAGTGGATCCCCCAGGCCCAGTCAAGCCATTCCTGCCAATAAAATGTGGAACAGAGATGTGATTCCTTTTTAAGACCTCCCCAAATAACAGATTCATAAGCAAAAATAAAGGACTGTTGTTTTAAGCCACTAGGTTTTGGAGTGGTTTGTTATGTAGCCATAGATACATTCCTGGCTATTACTTGCCTGTCTCCAAAAAATCCCAAACGCAGTCTAATAGGTGGGACTTCCCCTGAGGGCTCTGGCAATTATCAAACTTTCCCCATAACTTTCACCAAATTATTGAGCTGTTCCAGGAGGGGAAGAATATAAAGAGGATGTTTACAATTCTGTCCAGAATTGGTGGGTTCTTTGTCTCGCTGACTTCAAGAATGAAGCCGCGGACCCTTGTGGTGACTGTTACAGTTCTTAAAGATGGTGTGTCTGCAGTTTATTCCTTCAGATGTTCAGATGTGTCTGGAGTTTCTTCCTTCTGGTGGATTCGTGGTCTCGCTGACTTCAGGAGTGAAGCTGCAGACCTTCGCGGTGAGTGTCACAGCTCTTAAAGGCGGCGCATCTGGAGTCGTTCATTCCTTCCTGTGGGTTCATAGTCTTGCTGACTTCAGGAGTGAAACTGCAGACCTTCACGGTGAATGTCACAGCTCTTAAAGGTGGTGCAGACCCAAAGAGTGAGCAGCAGCAAAATTTACTGCGAAGAGCGAAAGAACAAAGCTTCCATAGTGTAGAAGGGGACCCGAGCATGTTGACACTGCTGGCTTGGGCAGCCTGCTTTTATTCCCTTATCTAGCCCCACCCACATCCTGATGATTGGTCCATTTTACAGAGAGCTGATTGGTCTGTTTTACAGAGAGCTGATTGGTCCATTTTGACAGAGTGCTGATTGGTGCATTTACAATCCCTGAGCTAGACACAGAGTGCTGATTGGTGCATTTACAATCCTCTAGCTAGACATAAAAGTTCTCCAAGTCCCCATCAGATTAGCTAGATACAGAGTGCTAATAGGTGCATCCACAAACCCCGAGCTACACACAGAATGCTGATTGGTGCATATACAATCCTCCAGCTAGACATAAAAGTTCTCCAAGTCCCCACCCGACTCAGAAGCCCAGCTGGCTTCGCCTAGTGGATCCCATGCTGGGGCCGTGGGTGGAGCTGCTCATCAGTCCTGTGCTGCACACCTGCACTCCTCAGCCCTTGGGCAGTCAATGGCACTGGGCGCCATGGAGCAGGGGGCGGCGCCCGTCAGGGAGGCTCTGGCTGCACAGGAGCCCACTGATGTTGGAGGGGCTCAGGCATGGTGGGCTGCAGGTCCTGAGCCCTGCCCCGCAGAGAGGCAGCTGAGGCCTGGTGAGAATTTGAGTGCAGCACGGGTGGGCCAGCAGTGCTGGGGGACCTGGCACACCCTCCACAGCTGCTGGCCCAGGTGCTAAGCCCCTCACCACCTGGGGCCGGCAGCACCGGCCAGCCACTCTGAGTGCAGGGCCCGCTGAGCCCCCACCAACCCGGAACTCATGCTGGCCCACGAGCACCACATGCAGCCCTGGTTCCTGCCCACGCCTCTCCCTCCACACCTCCCCGCAAGCAAAGGGAGCCAGCTCCAGCCTCAGCCAGCCCAGAGAGGGGCTCCCACAGTGCAGCGGCAGGCTGAAGGGCTCCTCAAGTGCAGCCAGAGTGGACACCGAGGCTGAAGAGGCCTCTCAATCCCCCCTCTAAACAGGACACTCCAACTGCTGTTGGGAATTTGGCCGATTACCGCTCTAGTTACTTCCTGCTGGATAGGGGCGATGAAGGGGTCCTGCAGTTGTAGTGTCCTCCAGAAGGGAGCTCTCTACGCCAGTGAAAGTGCCAGCAGGTCGGTCCAGGGGTCCTCAGTAGAAGTTGTTAGTTGAACTAATTTGGGGTTCCATTTGTAAGACCATCTGTAGCTTGATGGCCTCGATTCTAGAGGAAACAAATTTAACAAGGAGGTTAAAAATACAGAGTCCAAAGGCGAGTAACAGCAAGATGGCTGCCACGGGACCTAGAAAGGGGAGAAGCCATGTTGCCCAACTCCAGAGGGTGGTATAAGAATTCGACAGGCGTTGCCTGATTTCAGGAGCCTTTTCCTGTAAATGCCGGGTGGCATCTTGTACTATCCCTGACTGGTTAGTGTAAAAACAACACTCTTCCCCTAAGAAGGTACAGAGTCCTCCTTTCTCAGCAGTGAGGAGGTCTACGCCTTGGCAGTTTTGGAGAGTCACTGCTGCCAGAGAGTCTATTTGGGATTGTAGAGTAAGCATAGATTTCGTTATTTCTTGCAAACTATCTGAGAAAGCCTTTGAGAGTGTGTGGTAGTAGGATAATGAAATAGATAAACCGGCTATTTCGGTTCCTGTAGCAGTAGCCACTCCTAACCCTATAAGTAGGGGTATTAGTTGTATGGCTCTGCGCTTATGGACTTGAGCTTTGAGGGATACTTATAAGGTCTGATTTTCTGGGGCAATGTTAATGTTGGGACTTAGAAAGACTAAGGTGCAGGTGCCTGTCCAGTTAGTGGGGAGGCAGATATAGGTCGATGTTCCACATAAGAAGAATATACCTTGTGGGGTAGACAGAACTGGCTGTGTATGTTAAAAAGGTGTGTGTATTTGTTGCTTTCATTTTCCCATACTCCTAGAGTACTTGCCAAGGTAGGTCCAGTGAGTGGCTGGAAAGGGGTGTTGGGAGCAAACTAAGTGGCTCCCTGTGTTTTATTTTCCCATTGGAGAAAAAAAGTTTTGTATCCACTAGGAACCATTTGAGAGAGTGATTGAAATAGGGGATTAGAAGGCATTCACTAGAGGTGGGGGAGATGCTACAGGGGGTCCGGGGTGAATGGTCATGCAGGGAGTATGTTTGCCATTACCAAACCTGGATTGTTCGTTAAGCAGGGGGGAGGTGATGATTTTTGGGGGCCCTGAGAAGCAGACAAGCCATCTGAATGGAGCTGTTTGGATGACTCGGAATTTACTATGATCAGTTGGGGCTTGAAGTTGTAGGGTGTAATTACACTGATGCGGTAGTAGCTGCCCCAGGGGCAGGCCTGATAACAGGTTGTGTTGGATGCATAAAGGGGCTTGGAAAGTTGAGATGGTATTCATAGTTACCGGGCCATGTATGGGCTTTTCATTGCTTGTGTAATAGGTGAGTTTGGAAATGTAAGAACGTAAAAGTTGGATTGCATGTCCTGTTAGGGTATTCTTGGTCCTATCAGAGATGGGGAAGTCAGCTAATGATTGCATATTTAGAAGTCAGAAAGAGTCTTTTCCTTCATAACAAGGGTGGTAAGTTAAATTGGTGAAGACCCAGTTTTTTGCAGGAATGGGAGTGGCAACATAAGCAGAGGTTGATAGAGAGATACAAAGCCAACAGTCATTTGCCAGGGAAGGACTGGACTGGTTTAACAGAGAGTGGGTTGAGAGTCTTGTAGAGGTAATTAGGAGCTAGTGGAAGGGGAGGGGTGATTGTATGAGGTATCCAAGGAAGTAGGAGGGATACATAGGCAATGAGCAAATAGGAAGATAAAGGGGGTACTCTGGAAGACGAGATCATTTTATCGAGTCTGAGTTAAAGGTAGGAGTAAATTGCTGTCAGAAGGAAGGAAGATAGAAAGAAGGTTGATGTGATTAGGATTTTCGTCCTGGCAGGAGCTACAGTATATAGTCCTATCGCAAAGAGTATGGTTAGTATGCTGTTTTCACTTATCTTTTTTAAGGAGAATGGGGTTTTTCCTCAGGATCAGTGGTAGGAGCCTTTTTAGTCTGGGATGTTTCCTTCTGAAATAGGAGATGCAAGGCCGGGCGCGGTGGCTCACGCTTGTAATCCCAGCACTTTGGGAGGCCGAGGCGGGCGGATCAGAAGGTCAGGAGATCGAGACCACGGTGAAACCCCGTCTCTACTAAAAATACAAAAAATTAGCCGGGCGTGGTGGCGGGCGCCTGTAGTCCCAGCTACTCGGAGAGGCTGAGGCAGGAGAATGGCGTGAACCCGGGAGGCGGAGCTTGCAGTGAGCTGAGATTGCGCCACTGCACTCCAGCCTGGGTGACAGAGCAAGACTCCATCTCAAAAAAAAAAAAAAAAAAAAAAAAAAAAGAAATAGGAGATGCAAGTCTTCCAATGGTTCACAGGTGTATCGAGGCTGGTCTGGCTGATCTTGGGACTCCTAAGCTGATGGTCCTGCAGGTTCCTCAGGGGATGTCCAAAGTTTAACTTGCGTGTGGTGAATCCAAGATTCCACTCCTGCCACCTTAAGTGCAGTGAGTAGAGAGGATTAGTGAGTGTGGTCCCTCCCACAAAGAGTCCGTAGATGGGGAGGTAGAGGGGAGAGATTTGACCAACACTAGATCTCCTAGTTGAAACAACTCTGTTCCCTTTTCTCTGTGACATCCTGCAGGTAGGTTTTTAAGGTTTTGTTGATATTTTGCCAAAGAAGTTATATCTTTGACCAAGTTGGCCGTTTCCTGATCAAGTAGGAGGTCATTTGTGAGAAAAGGTCGTCCATACCGCACTTTATATGGACTGAGCTCTATTTTGTGAGGAGAATTTCGGATTCTCAACAGGGCCATGGGCAAAAGAGTAGGCCATGGGAGATGAGTTTCTTGTGTTAGTTTCCTTAAATGCCTCTTGAGTGTTTCATTTGCCTTCTCGACCTTCCCTGAGGATTGTGGCCTCCAGGAGCAGTGGAGGTGATATTGTATCCCTAGCGCCCTGGAAATTCCCTGAGTTATTGTGGCTTTAAAAGCTGGACCATTGTCACTCTGTAAGCTTTGGGGAAGCCCCAATCTAGGAATTATTTCATGAATTAGGACTTTAATCACTTCCTGAGCCTTCTCTGTCTTGCAGGGGAAAGCTTCTATCCAATTTGTAAAGGTATCAACACAGACCAACAAGTATTGAAATCCTTTTGACTTAGGCATATGGGTGGAGTCTAACTGCCAGTCCTCTCCAGGATAGTGACCTATTCTTTGTTCCCCCAAAGGGGCCTTATGATGGGCCAAGGGATTATTCCTTTGGCACACCTCACAGGCTTTGACTACCTGTTGGATGGTTCGGAGGAGATTTGGCCCCGTAAATAGGGATTTGGCCATTTGATGAGTGTTTTCAATATCCATATGAAAAGTTTGGTGGAGGGTTTTAAGTATTTTCCACTGGCTGGCTTCAGGTATAACTACCTTCCTTCTTCTGTCACCAACCACCCTGAGGGGCAAAAACTATGCCCCCATGAAAGTCCCCACTTTGTCTCAGTTGGGGAATACTGGGGCTTCATCTCTTGGAGGGGGTTGTTCCATACCAAGAGTCCTTCCATAGGTATTTCTAGTGGGGGGTTCCGCCTGGCAGCAATTTTGGCCTCAGCATCTGCCCGACAGTTTCCTCCTGCCTTTTCTCTCTCACCTTTCTGGTGGCTTTGGCAATGTAAGACTGCCACCTCCTTGGGTTTTTGCACTGTGTGCAATAACTCTATAATTTCCTTGTGGTATTTAATAGGGGTTCCCCCAGAGGTTAGAAATTCCCTTTCTTTCCATATTGCAGCATGGGCATGTAGGATTAGATAAGCATACTTGCTATCTGTATACACATTTATTCTTTTTCCCTTTCCCAGTTCTAAGGCTCGGGTAAATGCCACTGGTTCTGCTAACTGGGCACTGGTCCCTAGGGGAAGAGGCTTACTTTCACATATGGTTACATCACTAACTATGGCGTAACCTGTCCTTCGTATCCCATTCTCCACAAATGAACTTCCATCGGTATATAGGTTAAGGTCAGGATTAGCTAAGGAGACTTCTAAGAGATCATCTCGGGCAGCATAAGTCTGGACTATAATTTGTTGGCAGCCATGCTCGATTGGATCCCCATCCTCTGGGAGAAAAGTGGCAGGGTTGAGGGCCACGCATGTACGTTTTTGAAGTACCAGTCCCTCAAGGAGTAGCACCCGGTATCTAAGTAGGCAGTTGTCTGATAGCCATAAACTTCCTTTGGCACCTAGTATGCCATTTACATCATGAGTAGTCCAGACAGTGAGATCCTTTCCTTGTATTATTTTGATAGCCTCTGACACTAAGATGGCCACCGCCACAACTACCCTTAAACAGTGAGGCCAGCCTTTTGCTACTACATCAGTTTCCTTACTTAGGTATGCCACTGGTTGTGGGGTTGTCCCACGAATCTGAGTAAGGACTCCAAGAGCTATCTCTGCTCTCTCTGTGATGTATAAAGAGAAGTTTTGTCCTGTGGGAAGGCTTAAAGCTGGAACTTGTACTAGGGCCTGCTTTTAAGTTTTGAAGGCTGTTTCTGCCTCTGGTTCCCATTCTACTAGATGAGTATTTGCCCTCTGGGTTTCCTTGATTAGAGTATAGAGGGGCCTGGCTTTCTCACTGTATCAGGGGATCCATAGTCAGCAAAAGCCGGTGATTCCAAGGAACCCTGCAACTGTTTTAATGTCTTAGGGCAAGGATAAGCCAGTATAGGCTGTATTCGTTCCTTGCTGAGGGCCTTGGTCCCTCTGGGCCTAGATATTTGACCTGCTGTAGGCAAAGCTGGGCCTTCGATGTAGATACCTTGTACCCTTGATTAGCTAGAAAGTTCAAGAGATCTAGAGTAGCCTGTTGGCACGAGGCTTCTGAACTGGTAGCCAAAAGCAAATCATCCACATACTGAAGGAACAGAGTGCCTGGACTTGAGAAGTGGCCTAGATTTTGGTCCAGTGCCTGACCAAACAGGAGAGGACTATCCCTAAACCCTTGGGGCAAGACTGTCCGTGTAAGTTGGGATGTGTGGTGTGTGGGATCCTCAAAGGCAAAGAGAAACTGGGAGTCAGAGTGCAGGGGAATACAGAAGAAGGCATCCTTGTGGTCCAGAACTGTGAACCATTCTGCTTCCTCTGGTATTTGAGAGAGGAGGGTATAGGAGTTCGGTACAACTGGATATAAAGGAATTACTACCTTATTGATGAGTCTAAGATCTTGCACTAGTCTCCACTGAACGTTCGGTTTTTGTACTCCTAGAATTGGGGTGTTGCAGGGACTGCTGCATTTCCTTGCTAAGCCTTGAGCTTTTAAATGTTTAACAATATCCTGTAATCCTTCATGAGCTTCAGGCCTTAAAGGATATTGCCTTTAATAAGGAAAAGTGGTGGGGTCTTTTAGCCTGATTTGGATTGGGCAGGCATTTTTTGCCCTCCTTCCAAATTGTCCTTCTAATACCCAGACTTCAGGGTTGATTCCCTCCTCAAGTAGGGGACAACAAATGGGTAACTTGTTCCCCATATTCATGTAGATAATAGCTCTAGTTTTGGCTAATATATCCCTCCCTAATAAGGGTGTGGGACTTTCAGGCATAACAAGAAAGGCATGTGAAAAGAGCAAAGTCTTCCTATTACAATTGAGGGGATGGGAGAAATACCTGGTTACAGGCTGTCCCAGGATTCCTCGGATGGTAACGGATCTTGAGGATAGTCGTCCAGGACAGGAGATTAGCACTGAGAAGGCTGCGCCAGTGTCCGGGAGGAAGTCAATTTCCTGGCCTTCAATGGTTAAACGTACCCGGGGCTCAGTGAGGGTGATGACATGAGCTGGTGCTTGCCCCAAGCACCCTCAATCCTGTTGTTGGATCATCTGGTTGGGGGCTTCTGACCCAGAGAACCTTTGTCCTCTGGGGCAGTGCACCTTTCAGGGATTGCCTCAGCATAGCAGACATGGATGAGGGGGCAGCTTGTTTCTCATTGGACAATCTTTTTTAAAGTGTCCTTGCAAACCACACTGGTAACAAGCCCTACTGGGTGATTGGCCTGATCCACCCTCTGTCCTCTCTGAACCACCAAGGTTTGCTTGTCTGAGGGCCAAGACTAAGGCTGCAGCCTTTTTCTGATCTTGCTTTTCCTTTTGGGCTTGTTCCTCTTGGTCCCTATTATAGAACACTGAGGTTGCCAGGTTTAATAATGCCTCCAAATTTTGTTCAGGGACCAGGGCTTCCTTTTGGAGCTTTCCTCTGATATCTGCAGCTGGCTGGGTAATAAACTTATCTTTTAGAATCAATTGACCCTCGAGTGATTTGGGTGACAGGGGAGTATATTATCTTAAGGCCACCCATAGCTGCTCAAGGAAGGCAGGATTTTCTTCCTTTCCTTGAATTATGGTGGACATCATTGAATAATTCATGGGCTTTTTCCTAATTCTCCTTAGTCCTTCTAGAACACAGGTCAACAGATATTTACGACTCCAGTCCGCGTGATCTGGGTCAAGGTCCCAGTGGGGATCCATACTGGGGACGGCTTGCTGACCGGAAGGGAATTTATCCCTTTCTTCTGTTGTCATTCTATCATTCACTTGACTAAGATACCAAGTATCTTTAAACTCTCGGGCTGCAGCTAAAGCTGCATTCTTTTCATTAAAGGCCAGGGTTTGATCTAACAGCAGCATGACATCCCTCCAAGCAAGGTCGAAGGTTTGCCCTAGACCCTGTAGGACATCTATGTACCTATCAGGATCATCTGAAAACTTCCCCAGTCTGCCTTGATCTGCTTTAAGTCAGACAGGGAGAAGGGGACATGTACCTGGGTTGGGCCAAATTCCCCTCCCCCTACAGCTTGATGGGGACATAACTGATAGCCTGGGGGTTTTTGTGGTCCTTTGGAGATTTCTTTGCTTATATCCTTCTGGGCAGGGAAGATTAGAAGAGGCTTATCAATATGAAGGGGAGCTATAGGGATGCTAGGATATGGGGGTAAGCTGAGAGGTCTTCCTGTGGGATGTAAATTGCAAGCTTTGCATAGTTGTGTATTCTCCTTCAATGAAAAGAAAGCTTGGGCATAAGGTGTTTAACTCCATCTGCCTTCCCTCTTACAGAAAAGGTCAAGCTGCAGGATAGTATTGTAATTTATACTTCCCTCACATGGCCATTTTTCCCCATCAGAGAGAGAATATTGGGCCAAGCCATAGTGCAGAGAAAAATGAGCCACCTCTTTTTCAGGGTTTGTGGGTCAAATTTGTCCCAATGGCTTAGGATGCATTTCAAGGGTGAGCCTGTTGATGCCTGTTTCCTATCTGAAAGACAAAACTGCCCACAGTTTTGGTTTGTTTTGTTTCTCCCCCTGCTCAAGAACCCGCAACAGTCCCTGGACCCTGCTGATCAGAATAGTTGCACTCACCAAAGCGGCAGCAGAAACAACCCTTGCCCAAGAGCCTGCAAAGGTCCCCGGACCCTGCTGATCGGAATAGTTGCGCTCACTGACGCAGCAGCAGAAACACTAGTTTTCCTCCCAGACCACAAGGAGGACCAAGGAAGGTCGGATTTAGTGGCCCTTATTGATGCATTCTTGAAAACCTGCACCCTTGCCTGTCCTCCTAGACCACAAGGAGGACCAAGAAAAATCAGATTTAGTGGCCCTTACCGACGCATTCTCAAAAACCTGTTAGAGTCCTAAGCATTCTCCTGTTGTTAGTATTGGGACCTTACCCATGTCCTATAAAGATGTTATGCCCCAAAAATGAAGTGGAGGGCCATACCCTGAGGGAGGGAAGGGATTCTCCAGGGTTGGAAGAGTGACACCTTTTGTCCTTACTTATATGAATAGGGAGGATACAATTCTGAGGCTCCCCATATCCTAGCTTCAGGAATAGCTTTTGTTAGTCTGAGGAAGGATCCTACAATTCCAGGTAGTCCCCCCTACAATGGGGCTTTGGGCAAAAATTATGTCTTTCTGACTGGTGAGCCCGGGTGCCTAAAGAAGGGAATAGAGTCCTAGAGTTTATAATAGAAATCATTCTTATAGGAGAAACTAGAAAAGCACCAGAGACAGTGAGTGATTTTTAGAAGTGGGACTAGCCTCAGAGAAGAGAGGTGAGAGGAAGTTTGTTTGGCAGGCATTAGGACCCAGGAGGCAAGGGTCAGGGTAGATAGAATAGATGGGCGAGTCTTGCTTGGGCGACATGACTTTGAGAGTTCCGCGCATGGCTGCAGGGTCAATCAACTTGTTGTCAGGACCCCGGAGCTGAATGGCTTTCCTCTCTGTCGACCCTCGGCTCAGCCCAGAAGTACAGGAAAAGCAGAAGTCGGTTCCAGGTAAACCAATGCTCCCAACTCTGAAGAGTTAGGGGTTGTTAGCCCTTTCCCAGAAAGCCTGACACCCGTGTCTTTAGTCTGGCGGCCGCACTAGTCACTTTTAACTGGCTGACAGGTGCCCAGTATTTAGCCCCTGAATTCTAAGGAAAAATAGGACAGAATAGCAAGCAAAAGGGGTCCGATGGTACTCACCACTTGGTGATAGGCGATAGTCTCACCGCTTGGCAATAGGCGACAGTCTCACCACTCGGCGATAGGTGATAGTCCCATCTGGGTCACCAAAATGTGTCCAAAATTGATGGGTTCTTGGTCTCGCTGACTTCAAAAATGAAGCTGCGGACCCTTGCAGTGAGTATTATAGTTCTTAAAGATGGTGTGTCCGGAGTTTGTTCCTTCAGATGTTCAGATGTGCCCAGAGTTTCTTCCTTCTGGTGGGTTTGTGGTCTCGTTGACTTCAGGAGTGAAGCTGCAGACCTTTGCGGTGAGTGCCACAGCTCTTAAAGGCAGTGCATCTGGAGTTGTTCGTTCCTTCCGGTGGATTCACGGTCTTGCTGGCTTCAGGAGTGAAGCTGCAGACCTTCACGGTGAGTGTTACAGCTCTTAAAGGTGGCACGGACTCAAAAGAGTGAGTAGCAGCAAGATTTATTGCAAAGAGTGAAAGAACAAAGCTTCCACAGCGTGGAAGGGGACCTGAGCAGGTTGACACAGCTGGCTCAGGCAGCCTGCTTTTATTCCTTTATCTGGCCCCACCCACATCCTGCTGATTGGTCCATTTTACACAGAGCTGATTGGTCCATTTTACAGAGAGCTGATTGGTCCATTTTGACAGAGTGCTGATTGGTGCATTTACAATCCCTGAGCTAGACATAGAGTGCTGATTGGTGCATTTACAATCCTCTAGCTAGACATAAAAGTTCACCAAGTCCCCACCAGATTAGCTAGACACAGAGTGCTGACTGGTGTATCCACAAACCCTGAGCTACACACAGAGTACTGATTGGTGCATATACAATCCTCCAGTTAGATATAAAAGTTCTCCAAGTTCCCACACGACTCAGGAGCCCAGCTGGCTTGGCCTAGTGGATCCCGTGCTGAGGCCACAGGCAGAGCTGCCCATCAGTCCCGCACGGTGTGCCTACACTCAGCCCTTGGGTGGTGGATGGGACCAGGTGCCGTGAAGCAGGGGGCGGCACCCATGGAGGAGGCTCAGGCTGCGTGGGAGCCACCGGGGGTTGGGAGTCTCAGGCACAGTAGGCTGCAGGTCCTGAGCCCTGCCCCGCGGGGAGGCGGCTGAGGCCCAGTGAGAATTTGAGCACAGCGCGGGTGGTCTGGCAGTGCCGGGGAACCCAGCGCACCCTCCACAGCTGCTGGCCGGGGTGCTAAGCCCCTCACTGCCGAGGGCTGGCAGTGCCGGCTGGCCACTCCGAGTGTGGGGCCCGCTAAGCCTGTGCCCACCTGGAACTTGCGCTGGCCCGCGAGTGCCGCACACAGCCCCGGTTCCCACCCATGCCTCTCCCGCCACACCTCCCCACAAGCAGAGGGAGCCAGCTCCGGCCTCAGGCAGCCCAGAGAGGGGCTCCCACAGTGCAGTGGCAGGCTGAAGGGCTCCTCAAGCGTGGCCAGAGTGGACACCGAGGCCGAGGAGGCACTGAGAGTGCATGAGGGCTGCTAGCACATTGTCACCTCTCACAATCTTCCTTTATTTCATTTATTTTTAAATCTTTTTTTTTTTTTGAGATGGAGTCTCACTCTGTTGCCCAGGCTGGAGTGCAGTGGCACAATCTTGGCTCACTGCAACCTCCACCTTGGGTTCAAGTGATTCTCCTGTATCGGCCCCCTGAGTAGCTGGAATTTACAAGCATGTGCCACCACACCTGGCTAATTTTTTTTTGTATTTTAGTAAGGATGGGATTTCACCATGTTTGCCAGGCTGGTCTCAAACTCCTGACCTCAAGTGATCCGCCCACCTCAGCCTCCCAAAGTGCTGGGATTACAGGTGTGAGCCACTGCACCCAGCTTACCTTTAAATCTTTAACCTATTTAGAATATAGTTTAGATGGAGTCATAACATAGGAATCTAACTTTATTTTGTTTCTAGTTATAACACAACAGTTAATTAACTTTTTCATTGTTTTGCTATTGATTTAAAATATCACCTTTATCATAAATTGGGCCCCTAAAGGCAATATTATCAAGGCAAAGTTGAGCACAAAATAAACCTACACACAGAAGGGGATAGAAAGGAGATTTGCTAATTTGACCTTCACACTAGATGGAGAAAATCTCTGCTAAAAATTCATAACCACAAACCAGGACTTACATGAATGTGTAGCCTGAGTTCATGGTACTTAAAAAAAAAATCAACCAACTCTCAAGCAGAAAATGTATTTCAAAGTGGCCCTGGGTTACTTGTATGCCAAGTAAGTAGCAGAGGCAAACATAAATTTTCTCTGGACAACAATAATTTCAACTCATGCCTCAAGAACTTCCACAGTAAAGTTCTAAGAAACATGAAATAAGCAAATTTAAAAATCACAAAACACAAGGAAATCAGGTGCCATAAATAAAAGAGAATCACACATACAAAGATTTCAGATATTGAAATTATCAGACACAGAGTATGAACAACTATGTTGGCTGGGGGCAGTGGCTCATGCCTGTAATCCCAGCACTTTGGGAGGCCAAGGTGGGAAGATCACTTGAAGCCAGGAGTTCAAGACCAGCTTGGGCAACATGGTGCGATCCTGTCTCTAACTAAAATAAAAAACCTATCCAAGCATGATGGCATGTGCCTGCAGTCCTAGCTACTCAGGAGGCTCTCTTCAGCCCAGGAGTTTGAGGCTGCAGTGAGCTATAATCATACCACCACACTCCAGCTCAGGCAACAGGGTGAGACCCTGTCTCTAAAAAGAAAAAAATATATATGTTTAATATGTTTATACACAAAAAAAGAAATTGAAAATAATAAGCAAGGAAATGAGAGACTATATAAAGTAACCAGATTTGAAAAAGCATTAACTAGAAATTTTAGTTCAATACAATAAATAAAATTAAAAATTCAATGGAAAAATTAAGTGGAGGATTAAACAGAACCGAAGACAGAATTAGTGAACTGGAAGATAGATATCTGAAGACAATGAGAAAGAGATAAAAATATTAAAAAGTGGCCGGGCCCAGTGGCTCATGCCTGTAAGTCCAGCACTTTGGGAGGCCGAGGTGGGTGGATCACTTGAGGTCAGGAGTTCAAGGCTAGCCTGGCCAACGTGGTGAAACCCTATCTCTACTAAAAATACAAAAAATTAGCAGGGCGTGGTGGTAGGCACCTGTAATCCCAGCCACTCGAGGCTGAGACAGGAGAATCGCTTGAACCTGGGAGATGGAGGTTGCAGTGAGCCAAGATTGCACTACTGCACTCCAGCCTGGGTGACAGAGCAAGACTCTATCTATCTATCTATCAATCATCCATCTATCTATCTAAAAGTTATTAAAAGACAACAGAGTGAGGTCTAACAAACATTTTATGATATTCCACAAGTAGACAAATATTCAATGTTTTAGAATTGAACTGGTAAAAATTATTAATAGGTATTAATCTGCATACCTAGCAAGATCAGTGTCTCCCAAGCAGGATAAATTAGAAATATTTCCACAAACAGGATAAATTAGAAGGATTTCCACACTATTTTAAGATCTTAGAAACAAAGAGAAAAGCAGATGACCTATCAAAAAAATGAAAAAATGGTAATTCTCTGGGCATGGTGGCTCACACCTATAATCCCAGCACTTTGGGAGGCTGAGGCGGGCAGATCACCTGAGGTCAGGAGTTCGAGACCAGCCTGACCAACATGGAGAAATCCCGTCTCTACTAAAAATACAAAAAAATTAGCCGGGCGTGGGGGCACATGCCTGTAATCCCAGCTGCTCAGGAGGCTGAGGCAGGAGAAACGCTTGAACCCGGGAGGTGGAGGTTGCGGTGAGCCAAGATCATGCCATTGCACTCCAGCCTGGGCAACAAAAGTGAAACTCAGTATCAAAAATAAATAAATAAATAAAAATAAAAAATAAGAAAAGGTAATTAGACTGAGGATTTACTTGTCAACAACAACAATTTAAAGCTCAAGACAATGGAATGATATCTTCAATGTGCTAAGAGAAAATAAATGTCAACCTAGAATTATCTGCCAAGTGAAAAGATCTTTCAAGAAAGAAAGCAGAATTAAAAAAAAAAAATTAGGCAAGCAAAAATAGAATTTACTACAAATGGTAATATGGTTAGGCTGTGTCCCCACTGAAATCTCATCTTGAACTGTAGTTTCCATAATCCCCATGTGTCGTGGGAGGCACCCAGTGCGAGGTAATTTAATCATGGGGGTGGTTATCCTTATGCTGTTCTTGTGATAGTTGTCATGAGATCTGATGGTTTTATAAGGTTCTTTTCCCCCTTTTGCTTGGCACTTCTCCTTGCTGCCACCATGTGGAGAAGGACGGACTAATATAAATGGATTTTCACTAAAGAAAATTCTGGCCAGGCGCGGTGGCTCACGCCTGTAATCCCAGCACTTTGGGAGGCCGAGGCAGGTAGGTCACGAGGTCAGGAGATCGAGACCAGCCTGGCCAACATGGCGAAACCTTGTCTCTACTAAAAATACAAAAATTAGCTAGGCGTGGTGGCCACACGCCTGTAGTCCCAGCTACTTGGGAGGCTGAGGCGGGAGAACTGCTTGAACCCGGGAGGCAGAGGTTGCAGTGAGTCAAGATCATGCCACTACACTCCAGCCTGGGCAACAGAGCAGACTGTGTCTCAAAACAAAAACAACAAAAAGGAAAATTCTAAAGTATGGGCTGGGCGTGGTGGCTCTTGCCTGTAATCCCAGCACTTTGGGAGGCCAAGGTGGGCAGATGACCTGATGTCAAGAGTTCTAGACCAGCCTGGCCAATGTGGTGAAACCCCATCTCTACTAAAAATACAAAAACTAGCCAGGTATGGTGGTGCATGCCTGTAGTCCCAGTAACTCGGGAGGCTGAGCCAGGAGAATCGCTTGAAGCAGGGAGGTGGAGGTTGCAGTGAGCCAAGATCGTGCCACTGCACTCCAGCCTGGGCGATAGAGCGAGACTCCATCTCAAAAAAACCCGAAAACCAAAACCAAAAAACAACATGGAATGAGTAGAAGAGGAAGGATGATATAAACGTCAATTAGTGCTAACTAGTTTCAGAAAAGAAAATGGATTGTAGCAGCCACCCATGGTCTCTTTCTTGCCTTGTTATTAAAATACTATATATATGTGTGTATATATATATATATATATTTTTTTTTTTTTTTTTTTTTTTTTTTTTTTTTGAGATGGAGCCTCGTTCTGTCACCCAGGCTGGAGTGCAGTGGCACAATCTCGGCTCACTGCAAGCTCTGCCTCCCAGGTTCACGCCATTCTCCTGCCTCAGCCTCCCGAGTAGGTGGGACTACAGGTGCACGCCACCATGCTCGGCTAATTTTTTGTATTTTTAGTAGAGACTGGGTTTCACTGTGTTAGCCAGGATGGTCTCGATCTCCTGACCTCGTGATCCACGCGCCTCGGCCTCCCAAAGTGCTGGGATTACAGGTGTGAGCCACTGTGCCTGGCCAAAATACTACATATGTTAAGCAATTTTCTTTTCTCTTTCTTTCTGATAAATCAATGGTAATTTAAAAACTTAATCCTTAGAATATAAGATATCAAGGTACAGTTGATACCAGGAATTTAAAAAAATCTATTCAGAACTCAAACTGGATTTGTTTGCTCTAGTTCTTTGAGCCCCTCTCTGAAGCAAATAAATGGCCACCAAGGCTCTGAAGCCTATGGGTGGGGGAAGGAAAGTAGAGAGGAAAGAGGAGGCAGAAGAAAAGAAAAACCTATGCTAAATATTACCAATTTTTGACCTGATAAATAAATAAATAAATATATATATGAAGCCAAAATTTCTTAAAATACCTTTCTTCATACTGATATAAATGAATACAGAGTGGGAGAGGAAAGACCTTCCCTATAGTAGAATGCCAACTTAAAAATGTGGAAAAATGCAATTTGGTAATCCACATAGTAATAATTGACTCAAGGCAAGAAAAATCAATAAATGCTAAAACTACTGGAGGTGTAATGAGGAAAAGAGGATACAGTATTTGCAAGTTTCAAGTATTGGCCTGCAAGATACTTATTAATTGCAGAGAAAGTAGTAACTTTACATTTGAGAAACACGGTAGATAGCACCTTAATCAAGAGATCAAAGTTGACATTACTAATAATGGTACCAATTGGTATGTTTCCCCTGTAGAATAGTATTTTTGCCAACAATGCATATTTCTGGATCCAATATTAAGGAAACAGTAGATGAACAAAAGTCATGAGACATTCTACAAAATAATTGGTTTTTCCTCTTTAAAAATGTCAGTCATGAAAGACAATGATCGAGGAAACTTTCCAGATTGGAAATAAAGAGACAAAGCCAACTGGATACAGTGAGTGACTTGGGAATTTTCTTCGCAAAGGTTGCAAATTGAGTCTTAATTTTGACCATTTTTCTATGGCTATGTAGGAGAATATTTTAGGACATACAGTTTGAGGTATTTATGGATAAAGGGGCCTTCTGTAACTTACTCTCAGGTGTTTCAGGGGGAAAAAGAGTTGTAGTTATTAACATTTATTTCTCTGTAAAAAATTACCCCAAAATGTAGAGGCTAAGTACAATATTTACTCAATAATATTTACCCAAGTGAATACCTTATATATGGTTTTTATAGAAACCAAGATGTTCAACAAGTAAAATGATAAACTGTAGCATATCCATATAATGGAAAACTACTTAATAATAAAAAGGAATGAGCCATTGATTCATACAGAACTAATGAATCTTAAATGAATTTTGCTAAGAAACCAGATTCAAAAGACTATATGATTCAATTTCTATGATATTGAAAAGACAAAACTATAGAGTTGGAAAATAGATTAGTGCTTGCCAAGGAAAGGTGAGTGGTTGACTACAAAGGGCCTGTATGAAGAAGGAGTTTAGGGTGATGGAACTGTTTTGTATAGTGCTAGGGTAGTGAAGACATGTCTTGCTACATTTGTTAAAATAGAAGTTTTACTGCAAACAGATTTAAAAAATTAATTGGGAAATCGGGGGACGTGGGAATCCAAGTATGAAATGCAGATTGAGAGAAGTGAAATTTAACTGTATTTGTCATGACCTCATCAGAAGCAGTGATGAAAAAAGGAGCTGACCTAAGTAACTTTGGAAAATTTGCAAAGTGTAATTTGAAAATTTGCAAAGTGGTGTAATTCTGAAACTACATGTTTACCAGAGTCGAACAAATAAGTAAACACACTGAAGATAATTGGAGCTAGGTTTATTACTTTCAGAAAAAGAAATTATAAATAAGTAAAAGTGAGGGTGGAGGGGGAAGAGACTAGAATGGATTGTAGCTGAAGATATTTGAAGTTATGTTTATTTTCCTATAGTAATAGAGAAATGTAGATATGTGGGTATACATGGGTTCGTATACACATATTTCCTTGCCCTGCTCACTGAGAGGACTAGAACAGTGGCAGTAGCGGTTAACTCACACAGTGGCCCAATCTTGGTTTCTAAATGCCATCCTCCAATAAAAAGAACCAGGACTTCTTAGGGAAACAGCCAATTCTAGGGCTGGGGCAGGAAATATACAAGATGGGCCTGGAGCATCATATAGTGCCAGAAAGTAAAGAAGTGCTACAAAATAAAAAAGGGTGGGAGTATGTCAAAAGTACACTGCTAGGTGCAATGGCATGTGCCTGCAATCCTAACTACTTGGGATGCTGAGGCAAGAGGATCACTTGAGCCCAGTTTGAGCCCAGCCTGGGCAGCATAGCAGGACCCTGTTTCTAAAACTAGCAAACAAACAACCCCTCCCCACCGACACACGCACACACAGGAATCAATCCGAAAGTGTTCCCAATAGTCTAACCCAGAACAAGGTGGGCAATGAAATAATGATAGTATTAGATTATAATCCAAAGAATACAACAAATATTCACGAATCCATACTAACATAAATTATTAGATAAACAGATAAATAAGAGAGAAGGAACAGTCTTCTTTAGAGAGGAATTCCAAATAGGATATGTAGTGCTCCCCCTTCCAGGAGGTGAGGTTTAATTCTTGTCCTCCAGAGTGTTGGCTGAACTTGATTAGCAGTTCAGACATTTGAAACTGATGGTACGAAGACCTTAAGGTTCTCCTCACTTTGTGATGAAGGAACAGAGAAGTCATGTGGCAGGGGGAGGGGGAAGGGGAAAAGGAGAGAAGGAGAGAGGGAGGAGAGAGGGAGAGGGAGTGTATTTCCCGAAAGAGGAAGAGGGGAGAGGGAGAGGGAGACTCAGCTGGGAGATACAGAAAGGGCCAGATGACACAGAAACCTGTGAAAATTTGATAGGCCCAAAAGAACTATAAGAAACAAACAATCTTAGTATGTCAAGTATTTCTGCAAAGTATTGGGAGCAGAGGTTGGAGAATATATGTTTAAGGGATGTTGGGATTAAAGGAAATAAAGACATCTAAAAGGTAGGAGAAAAGCTTAGGTAAATTTCAGTTTACATATACAGGTTATCTTTTATGTTTCCTAAGAAGAAGATAGAAGCTTTCTGAGATATCCATGAATCTTCCTATTCAACAAAATCGTTTTTGTTGGGTCCAGGTGTGGTGGCTCATGCCTGTAATCCCAGCACTTTGGGAGGCTGAGGTGGGTGTATCACTTGAGGTCAGGAGTTTGAGGCCAGCCTGGCCAACATGGTGAAACACTGTCTTTACTAAAAATATTTTAAAAATTAGCCAGTGTGGTGGCGCACTCCTGTAATCCCAGCTACTCGGGAGGCTGAGCCAGGGAATCACTCAAACCCGGGAGGCAGAGGTTGTAGTGAGCCAAGATCACGCCACTGTACTCCAGCCTGGGCGACAGAGTGAGATTACATCTCAAAAATCAAAATCAACAAAAAAAATTTTTTAATTGAGACATTATTATTCAATATTAAATACAAAGCTACAGGAATTTAACTTTCAGCCACAAAACAAATTTGCGGCAGACAGAATGGATTAATTGAACAGTAAATGTATTTATTAATACCACACATCCCACCATTTATGTGCAAACTTCTGGTAGATAGAAAAATTTGAAATAGTCATCTATTTTTTTTTTTTTTTTTGCCAGATTTGCAAGTAAGATTAAATTGGCGGCTTTGGAAGATTAGAAAAAGTAACAACGCCAAATAAAACTTTCTTCTGATAATACGATGATTAACTGGAATGGCAATTCCTATCAGAAAGCCACAGAAGATAGCTTAGTACTGATCTCTGGTGCAGCAGAAAGCCTGAAAAATAGATATTAAATAACTCCATTTGGCTGGTTGCCAACAAATACTTGAGGAGCTCCTGTCTTTATCAGTCATCTTTAATTTGGGATTATGACCATTCATTCCTTTGGCTGATGAAACTATAAGACTTAACCAAATTAGATAATGGGTTAAGGACTAGTGGGCATCTTGTTCCTTCATTAACACTGAGTGAGTCTTAACTGAATGTCTCTCTTGTTTCTTTCCCACCCCCGATGTGTGAGCCCAATCAGAGTGGGGAAATGCTCCCCACACCAACAGCGTGCAGTCTTGACTGCCATCATCAGGACTCTATGCTGTGGCATAGCAAATCTCACAGACAGGAACAAGCAACCATCAACAGATATATCAGGCCTTTGGACAATAATCACCTGTATCAGTCTGATACTTGAGCTCTGTGTTGGTAACAACTTACCTAAAGATGGGTGGCAGTGACAGTAGAGTATTTTTGTTAAAGCATGGGCTCTTGAGTCACACTGATCAATTATTTGGGTTCAAATCCTGGTTTCATTACATACAACTTATTTGCTTCTCTGTGAGCCAGGAATAATAGAACTTACCTCAGAGGCTGTCAAGATTAAATGAGTTACTATACGTAAAATACTTAGACATGTCCTCATTCATTCAACAAATATTTACTGAGCATTTACTTTGTTTCAGGAATTGTTCAGGGCACTGGAGATACTTGAGCAAACAAAATACACAAAGCCTCTGACATCTTGTGAACTGTACATGCTATTTTGTTATTGTTGTTAAAAGGGAACTTCAATTTCCCAAGAACTCTCTGGGTCCTTGCTAACTCAAAGTGGGTGAGGTCCATAAACAAACAATGAGGCATCACCCGGGAGCCTGTGAGAAATGCACAATCTCAGGACCAATCCAGACTTAATGAATCAAAAGATGCATTTTAACAAGATTCTCAGGAGACCCACGTGTACATTAACGTTCGAAATGTCCTGTCTATATCATAAACACTGTACTTGGACTTAAGGAAATATCTTGAAGGTTTCCTGCATTCCAAGGTGAGAATGGCATTGAAATTTTAAAATTGCTCTAAAAAATGTTTTCAAGATTATTTTCATGTAAAAATGCATGTTGAAGTGAACTTAAGGGGTGGAAATATGCTTATTATATGTATATGCCTTACATTCCTACAAAATACTGTTCTGATACTAACATTTCAGGGTTAATCTAGGTAAATGGCTCCCTCTAATGGAAATATTTTGATTTATACATCACTGGGTATAGCTTAAGCTTAGAGTCCTAAGAGAATCTCAAGAAAAATAAAACTCATTTTAAGAATCTTAAGGAAAATGTGCATGCCTACAAAGGACAAATAAAGGATGAGGTTTAACTAAAACAGAAATGCTTGTAAAATCCTAGCATACATGGGAAAGACTTAGTAACCTTCAATTCCTTTCTTTTCACATATAAAGAGTGGGCCTTCGAACAAGTGCTAACTTTTAAACCGTAAGGAAGTGTTAAGAGCATCTCAGATGTACTTTTCTAGTTGGGAATATGTGCCTTCAAAGTGAAAAAGTGAAAGTACTTAAGGAATTTTGTCAGTAAAGATGACAAAATTTCAACAGTAAGAACGTCAATTACTTTTGCACCAACCTAATATATTATCTGTCCTTGTAGAAAATATTGAATACTTGAGTTTAACAACAAAAGCTCTTATACTCTTTAGTTCCCAAGAATACTGGATTAGAAATGATCTTGAGTTAACACATCATATAATATGTTGTGTTGTTATAAATTTGCCTTTTTAGGATGGACATGGTGGCTCATGCCTGTAATCCCAGCACTTTGGGAGACCGAGGCAGGTCAATCACCTGAGGTCAGGAGCTCGAGACTAGCCCGGCCAACGTGGTGAAACCCTGTCTCTACTATTAAAAAAAAAAATTAGCTGGGCATGGTGGCGGGCACCTGTAATTCCAGCTACTCAGGAGGCTGAGGCAGGAAAATCTCTTGAACAGGGGAGGCGGAGGTTGCAGTGAGCCAAGATTGTGCCACTGCACTCCAGCCTGGGTGACAAGAGCAAAACTCCATCTCAACAAACAGACAAAAAACAAACAAAAAAACCTGCCTTTTTTCGCAGTCTTAGTTCTATTATAAAAGGCAAATTTGCTAAAAAAAAATAATAATAATAAAGATAAGCTGCCATTGCATGGTAAGCAAATAGGTCTTCTCTGGTGCAATGAAGTTATGTGTGAAATGAGTATTTACGTGCCATTTAAAGAATATCCATGTGCCCACCACCCAGGTACACAGATGTTCATGATTGTATTCCCAGCTCTGCTTCAAAGATGTAACCATCTTAATTTTGTATTATACATGCATCACTATGTATTTTTTGTTTGTAAACTTCGATATAAATGGCTTCTCTTTAGGTACAGAATTGAGACTGGCTTTTTTGGCCAAGCTCTATTTTAAAAATTTGCCCATTCTTTCGGGCATTTGAGTTATTCCTTTTTGTTTTTTTTGCTATTACAATGCTGATATACATTGTTTCCTGGCACATATGTTGTTATTCTAAGGCAAATATACACTGTACATACACCTTGGGGGTAGAACATAAGTCTAGGGGTAGGCATAGGTTTTAGCCTATGCAAGTGTTCAACTTTACTGGGTAATGGCAAATTGGTTTCCAAAGTAGTTGGACTAAATCATTACTGTAAGTTCCTATTCCTCCATCATTCATCCTAACAATTGATAGAGACTGAGTTTTCAATTTTTGCCAATTCAGTAAATGTGAAGATATTTAACACCTTTCCATTTGTTTATGGAGGTTATCATGCAGGTTACTTAAGGGATGATTTATAGGTCAAACTATACACACACACACACACACACACGTATTTTAAATATATTAGTAATTTATAAGTTCCCTTCATGTTGTACTAATTTACTCCCACTAGCGATGTATGAATGTCTGTTTCTGTATTCCCTAGGTAAGAGTATGTCCTCAGCCTCTTTCACCTTTAATGTGTGACCTACTAAATTTCAGTTGATTGGAGTGACTATCTTTAAAACTTAAATTCATACTAGTCAACTATACATACTCATTGCCTACTTTTCTATTGGGCCATCCTGACTTGTAGTGCTTTATAGATTAGAACATTACCATTTTCTGTGAAAGGAGTCTGTCAAGTTTTTCCCAAGCTTTACTGTCATGCAGACTTTTGTCGTTTTTTAAGACAGGGTATCATTCTGCTGCCCAGTCTGGAGTGCAGTGGCATGATCATAGCTCAGTGCAATCTTCAACTCCTAGGCTCAAGTGATCCTCCCGAACCAGCCTCCCAAAAGTAGCTAGGACCACAGGTGTGCGATACTATGCTCGGCTAATTTTATTTTTTGTAGACATGGGCATCTCCCTAAGTTGCCCAGGCTGGTCTTGAGCAATCCTCCCAACTTGTCCAACCAAAGTGCCACAGCGCCAGGTAATTTTTGTACTTTTTGTAGAGATTGGGTTTCACCATGTTGCTCAGGCTAGTCTCAAACTCCTGAGCTCAAGATCCACCTGCCTTGGCCTCCCAAGGTGCTGAGATTATAGGCATGCGCCACACCTGGCCTTTTTAAAATTATACTTTAAAGTGCCATAAAATAGTTTCCAAATATACTAGTGTATTTAGATGTTTCTAAACTTAGTTCTTCTAAGCTGCCTATTCATCCATCAGTTTTAATTCCTGAAGCCATAATTTAAAAGAATGTCAAACTGGTATTGTCCCACACTCATTGTTTTAACAATTTTTCTGCCTTATCTTACTTTTTCATATGAACTCTAAAATAATCTCATCTAATTACAAAAACTGTCTACATCTCCCATAGCAATACAAAAATCTGCCAAAATAATGACCTTCATGCTATAAATGTAATTCTCACTGCAGACAATATACATCACAATACTACGCTCCTTTTTTAGTCAGCTCTCAGACTTTAATGTTGAGTGCTACAGGGTTAGTCCCTACCATATTTAATTGTTCCAGTCCTCAGATGATGTTCTTGTTCAATGATTTGAAACAGTATTTATACACCAACTTCCAGCTTTCATCTTCAGCCAGGTTATCTCCCTGAACTCCCAACTGCCTACTCTACTTCTCGTGGATGTCTCAAACCAAATGCCAGATCTTTCCTACTCTGGTTAAGGTAAATTGCACCCTTCCAGCTGCTCAAGTCAGACCAAAAGTCTTAAGAGCCATCTGTGATTCTTCTCTCCACAATCCAAATCCAGTATGTTGACAAATGTTGATTCCTCCTTAAAACATATCTAGATATCCAGCCACTTTTCACCTTCCCCACTACCACCCTGATTCAAGCCATTGATAACTCTTCCCTGTTCATAATAGCATCCCCTAAAGGGTCTACTTGCTTCGACTCTTGTGCTATAGTCTATTCTCAATTACATCACTTTTCTAACACAAAACCCTACAATGGCCCTTTACTTCATTCAGATATAACACCTATACCATCTGGCCTTCCAGTTGTCTGTTAGATCTACTCTACTCTTCTCCCTTACTCTGGGTGCTCAAATTAGAACCCTCTCATTTGTTTTACACAAACGCATTACGGTTCTTGGGACATCTGTCCTTATTGTTCCCTTTACCTGAAGTATTCTTCCTCAGACATCCATCATTTCTTCAGCTTTTTGCTCATATGACGACACCCTCTCAGACCTACCTGCTTACTCCATTTGAAAAAGCAACCTCCCCCACTCTATCATCACCTTCCATCTCCTTCTTTCCTTATGGGCACTTGCCACCATTAACACACTACTATCTGTCTTCCTAAAAGAGAATGTTAAGCTCCATGAGATCATGGAACACTGCCTGCAATATAAGACTCAAATTAACTGTTAAATATGTAATATAAAAACCTAGATTTGGTATATAAAATTTCCTAAAGTTAGAAAATCATGCTATTAAATCACAACTTACAGCACACATGACAGAATCCACTGAAGTTGGTGCTGGATATGAAAACTAGTACAATTTAACTGAAAGGTAATTTGACTAGACCAACTACCTTTGACCTGCTAGTTTCCCTAAGAAATCGCTACAGATGTTTGCAAACATTTAAGCATTGCGACTCTCATTACAACTTTATTTCTAAGAGTGAAAAATTAGAAATAACTTCTGAATGTCCAACAACAGTAAGATAGTTGCATAAATTGCTTATAGAATAATATGTAGGTATGTCCATGTATATTAACAATTCTGGATATAACTAAAAACACAAATTCACCATATATTTATATATGTGCACAGGAATACTAACAGCAGTTATCACTAGGTAGTTGTATTACAATTCATTTAACTGTTCACTGTCTTTCTTAAAATTGTTTCAAGTTCTTCAAGAAGTAACACAAAGCTTGAAAATACTTAAGATTCAAATCATCAGAGTAAGACTGCCATAACCTGCATATAAGTGAACTGACTGGCACAAAAACCTAAAGGGTCTCAGTATAACAACTCTTCTCTGTATTGTTCTTGCCAATGGTTTAGAAATTGTGTTAAATTTACAAATTGTGGCCAGGGGCGGTGGCTGACACCTGTAATCCCAGCAATTTGGGAGGTAAAGGTGGGCGTATCACTCGAGGTGTTCACTCGAGGTCAGGAGTTCGAGACCAGCCTGGCCAACATGGCCAAACTGTCTCTACTTAAAAAAAAAAAAAAAAAAAAATTAGCCAGGCGTGGTGGTGTGCGCCTGTAATCCCAGCTACTTGGGAGGCTGAGATGGGAGAATTGCTTGAACCTAGGAGGCCGAAGTTGCAGGGAGCAGACGTGCCACTGAGGACTGGGAGACAGAGCGAGAGACATCACAAATTGTGATGCGTAAATTATTTGTGTCTATCTGAATACTGGAGATGTTTCAGGAGGTTCTTAAACTTTTACATCAAATTAACACAACTCAGAAATTAAGAATTTTAAAAATGACAGAGCTTTGGCAATTCCATAGTCCACTGTATAAAACACGAAGGAAATTCAAAGTTAGCTGTGTAGTTCCTACTGCCACTTTTCCAATCATTCTTAAAGAATCACGTGAGATTGTGGAGTCATACTGATTATGAACTCATTACAAGAATGCCCGCCAGTCCAAGAATTGTTAAGCCAGCCTTATTCATTTATCATTACGATGGGTTTAATCACCTGAACTGAGAAGAAAAAGATCATTTGCATAAAATGAGTAGGGCTTTAGTATCACTAAAATATTGACGACTTAGAAAAGACTTTTGGTTTCTTATCTTGAACAAGAATTAGGATGACTTTAATTATCTTTGCCCCACAACCTAAGTCCTAAAATTCTGGAATATTAAACTCTTGAGGCTGTGTTTTAGAACATGATATCCAAGTTCCATTTTTATTTTCTTGTTAACACAACAGAAGTATCTCAAATATTTTCTTGGCCAGGTAACAAAGAAAAAGAAACCCAAGCCTCACTTCTCTTAAGAGTTTTGGAATTGTACTGATCTAATCTTAGGCTCTTTCCTGTTCTAAATCTCAAATAAAAGACTGTATGACAACGCTGGGCACGGTGGCTCACAGCTGTAATCCCAACACTTTGAGAGGCCGAGACAGGTGGATCACCTGAGGCCAGGAGTTCGAGACTAGCATGGCCAACATGGTGAACCCCCATCTTTACTGAAAATATGAAAGTTAGCCAGGCATGACGGCACATGCCTTAATCCCAACTACTTGGGAAGCTGAGGCAGGAGAATCGTTTGAACCCGGGAGGCAGAGGTTGCAGTGAGACAAGACTGTGCCACTGCACTCCAGCCTGGGCAACGGAGCAAGACTCCATCTCAAAAACAAAAAACAAAAAAAAACCATACGACAGTTATGCACACATACTTCCTGAAATGTGTTAATACATTTAATTAGTAACATGCAACTATATTAATGGATTACAACCTGAAGAAAAAATTACTTTTATAAACGTTAATTTCCCAAATTACAAATCTTAACTGTTTGAAGGATAAACATGAAGCCTTAACAGGACATACATTCATACACACTCATGCAATCTCTCCTTACATCAACATTTTATATTCACAATTTCACCTTTAATTCCTTTTAGAGAATAGTATCTCCCCCATCCTCAAACAGCGGAACCTAGAATCAACTGTTTAAAACACATCAAGGAGTTAAGTTAAAATGTGGAAAAATAGGTTTTTACTATACTATACAAACAAGAAAACACTTGTTTTAAGAAATAAATGATGCTCAACAAAAGTGTACTAATGTGTAAGCTAAGGAAAAAACAAAACGTCAAACTGAAAACAAGGAAAAAAATCCCAAAAAACATAAGGCTTATCTAGACCCAAAATGGGGTAAGAGGGAAAAAGAAAACTCATTTCCTTTCATTAAAAATCAGAGTGCAACATCTATAGTTAAACAACTTTATTAACATAGTCAAGCAGTGATTAACATTCACATCTATTATGTCACATCATACAAATGTAAATACAAAATTACTACAGTACAATATATATTCTCTGCATGATCCAAAATATTTGGTGGCCCCAAAAAACTCTCTTTAAAATTCAGCAGCTTATCAAAAATTAAAACCGTATTCTATTTAAAATGGAGATCTGTTAGCACAGAGTTAGACTTCAAGAAGTATCAATTTAGTACAGTTTGAGAAGTTGCAGGAGGATATGTTTGAAGGACACATTCTAACATAGTGTGGCAGGTACAGGAAACATCAGATTTAAAGCTTTTAAGCATAACTCATACAACCTAAGTTGTCAGCAGAAAGATCCAGTTATTTATAACTAAAGCTAATGCTACTAAATTATTGCACCCAATGTTAACATATTAAGTGTAAAACTGTTTTGTAATATGAAGTGATTTACCACGTTTAAACATCTCTTCTCACAAGATGATAATCTATTAAGTAAAACTAATTATACAGTATTGTCTAATTATTATCTCCATAAAAATCACTGAAGCTCAATTTGCTTATATATCCACGAAGGAAAACAACAACAAAGTAATATGCGGAAAGTACAGTGGAACCCCTTTATGAGGCCGATATTAGAAGGGGACCAACACTGCCTTATAGGCTAACCATGTTATAATAGGCTTTTAAAAAGATGTAACACCTGCAAAATAGCTAATCTTGAATAATACCAAGCCACAGTATAAGGAAATTCTATGGTAGATAAACAAAAACTGCAATAAAAGGAAAAACTGCTTTTCTTATTAGTGATACACTGCTTGGCAAATAGATCTGGCTTGGTTTTAAAATGTATGAGGTGAAAAAAAAATCACCATTTTAACTTCTTTCAAAGTCATGCATACATACAGCTATTATGCATCTTTTAAAAAACAATACATTCTGGGATACAAACCACAATGAACAATTGTGTAATTTAAATGTATACCTTAAAAATTAATATGTATAATAACTAGGCATAAAGAATTATCTACGTAAGTAATGCTAATGGGTGAAAGATCTATGTAAGATTGAAAAAACTAGTCACAACTCACCTGGAAAGCCTAAAGGTGAATAAAACTAACTTTTATGTAAAATTTAATTTTAGAGAGGCATTAGAAGTATCTCCATATTTAATACAGTATAAAATGCACTAAGTCGGTATACAATGCTATATTGCATGGTATTATTACCAGGTAATATTGTTAACAACACAGCTCATTATTGATCTGACTTTTCACTTAGATTATCCCAGGCCCTTAACTATCTGAAGACCAGTTTTCTTAAATGTTCCAAGGCCTATACTTCATTAACAACACTAGTAGCAACAGTTAGTTTCCCCGCCTTGTATTATTTGCAAAAATAATTCAGTAAGCAAAGCTGTGTGTGTTTTAAAGTACTATCAAAGGAAGGACTTAAACTGCAGTTATGCATGATACACTCTTCCCCTGGGAAGAATGCTTTTGCACCATTATCTGTTAATACATTCAATATGAATAATATAGATTAACCATATGAAGCAAAAAACCACTTTTTCCTCATGGCAAAGGACTTAAATTTAGACTAAGAGTTTAAGATGTAATTAATTTATTTCTGGCATTTCTGCTAGGCAGAATAATTTTACATAGGGGAGAAAAACTTCCACTTTCCTATTTTGAGAGTTTGAAGAAAATGATGACCAAAAGTAGCTCATTTTCAGGTAAACCTGTATGCACAAGGCTTGTCAGGAGGGCTTTATACCACCCCAGCCTGCTAGAATATTAGGAAAAAAATCAGACTAAATGGAAAGATTCTCAATGAAATACACTAAAAAACAAAGAATGTAACTAGGATGACCCTTTACAAGCATGTCACCAAAGCAAAAACAATACAAGAGTATTCACCTGAGATAAAACTTTTATCTGAATATTTTATAACTGAGTAGACAAAGCATTTCAAGAGGAAAATCCATTGAAATTAGTTTAAAATATACATCTGATCCTATTTTACAATATATGCAATTTAAGCAATTCAGATCAATGAAAAAGTCTTAACCAAAAAAATCACAGTGTTTATCAATATGTTAATTACAAAATGTATGCTACTTGTTTTGTTTTTAAGATGTAATGGCTTGGTTAAGTGTTTTAAAATCTATTCTTCTGAAATCTAACTTGCGTAACAAAATCAAGTAGCAATAATGTAAAGCATCAGAACTGGCTCTTAAAAGATTATTTACATGTTGATTATTTGGGAAATAACCAACCAAAAAATATAAAAGTGATTTTTTTTTTTTACACAGTATGAAGTCGTTGAAGAGATTAGACAATACAAAAAGCAAAATTCTTTCCTGAATAAATGAATACCTGTGGCACTAAGTTCACTCGCTAATGGACTGTAACATGGAACTGCCAAACATGCATTTAAGTTATATTAATTACACTTTCTGTTTCCAACTTAGGTTGATCAGCAGCTTTGTTCTGTTAGAATCCTTCAAAGACAGAAGCTCAAACAGGAAAAAGAAGGCATATATAAAACAGTAAACACTGACCTCCTGAGGTTCCTACAACATAAAAATATTCAAGTAGAAATCTACATCACTTAGCAGCGGCTATTTCTGTAGTTGAGCACACTAACAGCATTTTAGTGTGTAAGGAGCAGATGAAGTAAGCCGTGCTTTAAGCATGCCAAGAGGCAGAAACACTGGAATGTAACAAAGACAAACTCACAATTTCATAGACATTCAGTCAACATTCAAAACTATTAAGACTACACCACAAGAATTAAGTTGCTTTATATATATCCCATGATGTATTAGGTTTTATCAGAATAAATGCTAAATCAGAGCTTACCTCAAAAGATAACTTAAATGGCTTCTGCAAATTCCTGTTCTACACTATGTATCTGAAATATAAATTAGGAAGAAACAATAACCTCAAAGGGAAAAAAATACACAAAAAATCCCAACTCAAATTCAGGTTGCCATATTTCCCTAATTTTATTTTCTATTTTCAAATTAAATTTCATTTAAATTAAAAAAAAGTCAAGTGACTACTAAACTGGGTGCATTTTTAATAGTGTTATTCATCTGCCTAACTGGAAACTAATTTTTAACGTGACAGGTGACAATATTGCCTTTAGTCAATACAGAATTGCCAACCACAGGTTCAAATAACTTTACTGAAGATTGTTATGTGTTTGTTTTAAATTGAATTTGGTCATTTCAATTTAAAATACTATTTATTCCAGAATATTAAACTATCTCTCATATTATTCTAAGTATTTGAAGCACTACAGAATAATCTAAGAATAAAACAGCTACTCTACTCAGTTATTAAAGACTAACAGGGAGGCAAATTTTGAGCTCCCAGTGAGGCAATGGTACTAGAAAACAAAATGCTGTATACCCTTTGAATCCAACTTAAAATTTTAAAAATATCAGGCACTATAAAATAATTTAATTTCAGGCTCTACAGACTGAAATTTGCAAAGCCAAAGTAGAGGAAAGGTGAAAGAACATGTTAAAAAACAGAACAAAACAAAACACACACACACACATAACAAAAACCTTTCTACATGCTAGCATGCATTTGAAATTTTTGAAACAGTATAAATTCACACGCACACAGCTCAAACTTCAGTGCAATGGCTGTATCATTCAACACTTTTAGAGAATAGAACCATGCAAAGAGGAGCAACTGCTTATAAAAATGGTTGTTCAGTATTTATTCTGCAATGCAAAGGTGACAAACTAAAATATAAAAAGGCTGTTATGGCTTAACATTTTTGTTGCAGATTAAATATGCAGCATTGAAAAATGGAAAGGCGTGGCTTCATCTCTGACCAGCAGAGTTAAAAAGAAAAATCTCTCCATTTTCCTTCATCATCATGGGATACACTGTTCAGGCAATCCAAATTAATAAAGACTTGCACTTTCATATGAACACAAGATCAAGTGTACCAGTTAGGTTTTCACATTCACAGTATATAAGAAAATACACATGGAAGGAAAAGTAAAGGGTTAACTTAACAAGGATTTATTCACAGGAATACATGTAAGTAGAGAAAAATAACAGAAAAGCTAAACAAATGAAATGAAGAGGATCCAAACCAACTTTCACTCTGTAGCTTTTAACTTGCACCCTGTGTGCATATATCTAGGGCACAGAGGGCCACCAACATGCGCCAAAATACAGTGTAGGAACCCTGCATTACATCCATTAACTTAAACATATCTTTAAGATCATGCTTTGAACAAAAAAAGGGAAGCTTAGAAGGCAGTATGTTGAGTGGGAATAAACATTGAAATATAGCAATCATTTTTCAACTTCTACAATTGTCTTTATGTGCCAACTAACATTTATGCAGCCTTTTACAGATCTTTTACCATGTAATTTAAATTTTAGAAGTTTTGATAAAATCACTAGTAGTATATAACCATGCAGAAAGCACATCACACTGACAGCACAGAGGCAAAGATTTTGCACAGGTATATCAGCTTTCCACATTGTGCAGGTTACACACAATACAATATCAATCTTATTCCTAACATCCTAAAAAAGATATTTCAAGGCCTACCTGTAAACTACAGTACTTTATTGTATCTATATTCTTAATAAAAATAAAATCCACAAATCTTAAAAAGGAACTTTAAATGCAGGGCTATACTGAATTGGTAAACTGCAACACAAACTGGCGCAACATAGGTAAATGAATACCAATCTCACTCTATGTGATGCAAGCATGCTACTTTCCCACTAATTTAAATTACTTTCAACCACTATGAGCCAGAATGCATGCCTGAACCTTAAACTGCACTTTAAAAGTAACATCTTGGCCTAGAAATTAAATCTAACGAATTATAACCATCAAATTATATCCGCTACATTAATGTTCAATGCAAAATTAAGATGTCATCTTGTTTGATATGCCCAACCCCATTTATTCCTCCCTCCCTGCCCACCCCAAAAAACGTAAAAGGAGTGACTCATTTGGCATTTCACAGGGTGCTTCATTGTTTATGTTTGTTTTATTTCCAACTTTTTTGGGGTACCTTAAATTGTAACTTCCAAGAACCTGCTTCTACTATGGGAAGGCAAGCTGACTTTAACTATATTAGTTTTGTTTGCGTAGTTCTTCACCAACATGCAAAACAAGGCCCCATCATGTGGGAAAACTTATATAAAAAAACTTTAAATTAAAAAAAAAAAAGCTTCTTTACTATTTGTAACTCCCATTCTTAGGTTTCCTTTATTGTGCGCTATAGAATTGTTCCTCTTTCTTGTCCCTAGGCATCACTTATGTGGTTCTTGTTTTGGTACAATTCCCCATAATATTCCACAATGTACTGTTTTGTGAGTAGACTGAATAGATTTTTTTTTTTTTTGCTTCTTCACATCCACTGCGGACTTGTAACTGGAGACATATTTCCACCCACAAAGGCTCCAGATGTTAAAACGTTTCCCAACATCGACTTAATACAGTGACGGCAACACCTCCCTCCCGCCCCTCCCAGTAGGGTTGGGATTGTACTGTATTCCCTACTGGTTTACCCTTCCCCCCTGTAAAGGGTAACATTTTCCCTGGGTGCAGAGGCTCCCTCATAGTCTCCAAGACTGAAGGACCTATAAGAAAAAGAACAAAAACAATTTTATCTTTAACAATCGTTTGTCTTTCAAAGCCAGCAGAACACAAAATTAATCAAATAAGAATGCTATCTTTACCTATAAAGAAAATGAGAAATTTGGACAAATTGCCTAATATCGTGTTAGTCACTTAGTCACTTATAACCATGCTGCTTCCTTCTCCTATGGTGCTGAATTGTTTGCTGCATCAGGTATGAAAAGTGAGGCCAAGCTGGGTAGGAGAGTTGTATAGACAGGTGTACAACACTTTGTACAGTGAAATATGCCTTGTATGATGCTATCAGTCTAATTCTTTATTCCCTTTTGCAAAATGGGACCCAATGGGAACTGGTTATTTCTTCTGTAGTTGAAGAAATAACAAGTGGCCTTACTTTCTTAAAAATAAAGTAGCACTTTCTTTAGGACAATCCTTAGAATGAAAACACCATCTTTTTTCCCCCCAGTATTCCCAATATTAAGCAAACAAAAATCCAACCGATCAAAACACAAAGGAGCATTTGTTATTTGGGGTTATCTGGTATTTTAGCCAATAAGGCACTAGAAGTGTTCATTACCACAGCAGGGTCACTACATTCAGTAAGTATCAAAAAACAAATTCTACATAAAAAAAGAGAGGGAAAAAAAAGCAAATTTAACATTTATTTACTTATTTTGGAGATAGCACCTTGCTCTGTCACCCAGGCTGGAATGCAGTGGTGTGAATATGGCTCACTGAAGCCCCAACCTCCTGGGCTCAAGCAATCCTCCTGCCCCAGCCTCCTGAGTAGCTGGGACCATAGGTGCATACCACCACGCCCAGCTAATTTTTTTCTTTTTTTTTTTCATAGAGATGGAGGTCTCATCATGTTGCCCAGGCAGGTCTCAAACTCCTGGGCTCAAGCAATGCTCCCACCTCAGCCTCCCAAAATGCTAGGATTATAGATGTGGGCCATCACACCCTGCCTACACTTGCCTTCTTGATGTTCCTAATTAGTTCTCATTCTGATCCTATTTCACTTGGTCATTTCCACTATCTTCCAGTCACTTGGTTTTCCTGGTAAGAACTTTTTTCTATGCTGAACAGTTTTAATGATAAAAAGGATATTAAGAAATAAGGTAGGATTACTGGGAGATTTAAACTGTTACCTGATAGTGGTCCTTTTACAAACAGAACTCTACTACCCAATCATGCCAAATTTTGGCCATTTATGAACGTCCATGTGAATTCACAGAGGGCAGTTAATCCATCTGTGTAGAAATACAAACAACCCCTTTTCTCCTGCCTCTGAAGAAAGGGAAGAGGAGTACAAAAAGGCAGGAATAAAAGATACTCATCTACTTTTAGCTCTAATTACAAAACCGAGAACTATTTCATACCTTGTCTTAGAACAGTTAATTCTTAATTGGTGATGAGACCACACAGGTAATAAATCTGAAAGTGCTCAAGACTTGTTAGTAGCTCATTGAACCTTTGAAGCTCCAAGTCATCCTCATCTTTTGCATTCTCATAATCTAACATAAGGTGAATCCAGCACTTTTCCAAAATGCCAAAGCCATTTTGGAAAACAGCTCTTGAGGACTCAAGACTGAAGTAGGACAACACATACAAAGGGCTCTGACATATTCTGGAAGCTTTGAGTCCATTTCTACCACCTCCTAGGTTAGACAGCTTGGATGGTGAAATCTTTCCAGATTTAAATTTTAGCTTGGAGTAAACAAGCAAGCAAGCCAAAAAAAACCCCTCCAATTCAATCTAAAGGGTAATTCAACTTGGTGTACATCTTCTGTACATGCTCATTCAGTACATCTTCTGGCTTCCAGTCAAATATGTCTTAATTCATGCTGAAAATCTAAAGATGAATGTCAAAACCCTGATATTTATTGTACTGGCCCAGTTCCCAACCTTTACTGAGTCAACTTAGTGTGCCAGGCAACATACTAAGTTCTGGCATCACATACAGTATAGTATTTAATCCTCAACATAACTCAATGACAAAACCGAAGCTCAGAGATGAGAACTGCTAGTCCCATTTAAGTACAGAAAAGCTCAAGGAGCAAGAGTCCAAATGAATATAGTCCATCCCAAATTAAAACAATCTTTCATTACTTATTTTAAAATATAGTGCTAGGCACCGGGCTCAGTGGCTCACGCCTGTAAATCCCAGCACTTTGGGAGGCCAAGGTGGGTGCATCACGAGGTCAGGAGTTCGAGACCAGCCTGGCCAACATGGTGAAACCCCATCTCTACTAAAAATACAAAAATTGGCCAGGCATGGTGGCATGCGCCTGTAATCCCAGCTACTTGGAAGGCTGGGGCAGGAGAACTGCTTGAACCCAGGAGGCGGAGATTGCAGTGAACCGAGATTGTGCCACTGCACTCCAGCCTGGGCGAAGAGTCTCTGTCTCAAAAAAAAAAAAAAAAAAAAAAAAAAAAAAAAAAGCGATGGGTACATGGTAGGTACTCAGTGAAACATACAGTGAAAAACAAAAACAGTGGGCCAAAACCCAATTGAGTTTTCTTTCAAAGCACATGAAATGAAAAGTCCTTGTTATAGCAGAGACTATAAATTCATGCTCCAAAATGAAATCAATTTTACCCCGTCACTATGAATGCCGAAGTCTTCTTGCAGGAAAAAAGAAAGAAAAAAAGGAATAGTTGAAGCAATGTCGAGAAATCCAACCAGTGTACCAACATGGATTTCTTTATACCTCCGATTCAAACTGGAGCTATTCATTTTTATTGGCTTGTTGGTTCTATTAAGAAAATTTCTTTAGCCTTCACTTAAGTAATTTTATTTTCTATTTATTTGAGATGGAGTCTTGCTCTGTCCCCTAGGCTGGAGTGCAGTGGCAAGATCTTGGCTCACTGCAACCCCCATCTCCCAGGTTCAAACAATATTCCCACCTCAGCCTCCTGAGTAGCAGGGACTACAAAAGCACATGCCACCACAGGTGGCTAATTTTTGTATTTTTAGTAGAGATGGGTTTTCACCATGTTGGCCAGGCTGCTCTGAAACTCCTGACCTCAAATGACCTGCCCGCCTTGGCCTCCCCAAGTGCTGGGATTACAGGCATGAGCCACCACGCCTGGCCCACTTAAGTAATTTTAAATTTAAAGCCCAAGATAGAATGATATGAGGCTACGTTTTATTCAACCTCTGTAGAAAACAAATAGCTTTTTATTCTATTTAGTAGTTTGAAATGATAGCCCTAACAAAATTTTCTTCATCCTGAAAATTTCCAAACTTCTTATAACTTACCCCTAGTTTTGGGACTGCAGCTTAAGTGTATTAAATTAAACACCATAAAAAGCTGCAAGACGCTCTTTTAAGGGAAGAGGAAACTGGTCAGAGAAACGCCTCCAATTTTCATCACCAACTTGATTTTTAAATCCATGAAGGATCTGTAAGAGTGAAAAACCATTAATCTATCAATAACAAAAGAGAAAAATTCAGATCTGCATAGCTTCTGAAATCCAACACAACTGATTTTATCATTTATAAATTTTATCCATTTTAAAGTAGCAATTCTCAAACTTCGTAGGATTCTACACCATTCCCTGCTAATATGGCCTGGCTCTGTGTCCCCACCCAAATCTCATCTTGAATCGTACTCCTGTAATTCCCACGTGTTGTGGGAGGGACCCGGTGGGAGATAATTGAATCATGGGGGTAGTTTTTCCTATATTCTTCTGGTGGCAGTGAATAAGTCTCATGAGATCTGATGGTTTGATAAGGGGAAACCCGTTTCACTTGATTCTCATTCTCTTTCTTGCCTGCTGCAATTTAAGATCTGTCTTTCACCTTCCACCATGACAGTGAGGCCTCCCCAACCACATGGAACTGTGAGTCAAATTAAACCTCTTTCTTTTGTAAATTACCCAGTCTTGGGCATATCTTTTTGTGTGTGGGGGCGGGGGGGGACAGAGTTTCACTCTTATTGCCCATGCTGGAGTGCAATGGCACGATCTCGGCTCACTGCAACCTCCACTTCCTGGGTTCAAGCGATTCTCCTGCCTCAGCCTCCTGAGTAGCTGGGATTACAGGTGTCTGCCACCACCCCAGCTAATTTTTTTGTATTTTTCGTAGAGATGGGGTTTCACCATGTTGGCCAGGCTGGTCTTGAACTCCTGACCTCAGGTGATCCACCTGCCTCGGCCTCCCAAAGTGCTGGGATTATAAGTGTGAGCCACTGAGCCCGGCCCTTGGGCACATCTTTATCAGCAGCGTGAATATGGACTAATACACCTGCCTTGCCTAAAAGTACCTCATAGCATATGTTTAAACTCTGCTTTGAGAAGTTTAGAATTTGGCAAGTGTTCTAGTAACAGATATACTCTAAGCAATCTCTGATACCATACTAATGAAAAAACAAAGAAGTAGAGAAGTCATCCAAGCAATACAATTTTTATGTCATATTTTTCAAACTGGAAATATACAAGCTTTGAGTTCATGACAAACTATAGTTCACTAACTTTAATCTTGGGTGATTCAAATGTGTAACTGCATTTTATTTTTTACTGCGGTTGAGTACTGACGAGTTAATCAAAAGGGGGTATTAACAAAGCAAATAATGACATGGGCTTACTCCTGTGGCAGCCATTTAGATTTACTCTTTTTCAGATTATACTCCAAGTCTCCATTTCCATCTTGAAAAACATACACTATTTTCCTTAAATGGAATAATAGGACCACGTAAACTAGTGGTACACTTGGGAAAATACTTTCAAAATGCATCCTCTACAGATAAGAGTCACTGCTGTATTTTAAGAAAAGATCAAGCCAACTTTGTTACCAAGAATAAAGGTTATATATATAAACTATCAATACTGACTTGAAGAGCCTAAGTTTCACAAAAAATGTAAACATAATTTGAAGTTTTCCACTGGGATATTAACAGTCCCAAGATGATGCATTATAAAGACTTATTAGTTACCTTACAGAACATGTCTCTGAGATCATCTTTTGGATTAATCCATGATGCAACGGCATCACAAAAAAATATAAAATCCTGTAACAAGCAAGAAATACATATTAGATTGATACTATATTTGTCAAACTCAGCAAAAGATATACGTAAACCTCGGAGTTTATGTCACAATAGAATCTAGCTTAAAAAAGGAAACATTTAAAAATTAACTATGATCACAAGGAATTAGAAGAGATTACCTTAAGGCTGTCCCTATTAGCCCACAGTCAAGGAACCTCAACTCATTCAGTTTATACTGGACTTTAATGACCTGCATCACACAACAAAATAACCCCCTGTGCAGTACATGTTCAGCATCAGAAATGAACTGAAAGCACCAAATCGACACCCATAAAAATACTCTTTCATTTACTGGATTAAAGAAAAACATAAAACCAATGATCTTACAGTTCTGACTGGCCTACAAAGAAATTAAAGCTAGCTAAATATATATTAAACGACCTTGATTTGAAATAGGGAGATTAGTAATTTCAAGGTCCATTTTCAGACATAACTTAGTTGAAACAACCAAAAAATTGAAGAAAAACTAATTATGTAATTACAAATACCCAATCCAAACCAGAACAAAAAACCCAACTTTTGGACAATTACTTAAAAGATAATCAGGCTATTCTGACTACAAGAACAAGATGACAATAAGCTTTAAGCATTTCATTAAAATATTCTCAATCTTGCCTATCATACTGAAACATTAACAGTTCAACAAACAGCATTCAACATATTGCTGATTTTCTGACATGTCAACTATAAATTTTACTATTAAATTCAGAGAACTTCACTAATTTCAAAAAGTTTGGTAATTCTACAGTGTATGTTTATTTTAAGCAAATAAGATTTGCTTAACACAATTTATTCAAATTATGTCTTCCAAATACCAAATCTGATGTTAAAAATTTAAATGCAGATACCTAGAATTTGTGATTAAAAAATTTAAATGTAAATAAACCTATGACATTTTATTTTAACCATATCCAAAATAAGGTATGTAAATAAAAGTTATAAAACAGAAATTTCTACCAACTCTTAAGTTGGTAACAATTTTATGATCATACATGTGCTACTTTTATCATCTTAAAACATCAATTCAAAAAGAAACAATAAAATCCTGGTCGGAAGATGCTTTTGAAAAAGATGGTACATGTCTTATCAGATACCTCTAACACACATTTGAGATCACACAAAGTTCTTAAGTATTAAAAAAAAAAAAAAAAAACCCAGAAAATGTCAAAAGCTTGTTTTGTAACTAGAAACGTCTCAAGATGGCATTGGCTTGTTCTAACAGTAAGTTATGAATATTTTATGAGTGTGAAATCAGTCAGAAGTTATTTTCTAATTCTAACTTGTAGGTTTTCAATGTCTATCACCTGTATCAATTTGAATTTTATAAAACAGAATTAACGTTTCTAAAACCGAGTTAAGAAAAACCACAATACAAGCTAGGAAACATCAAAAGGTCACAATTTAAAAATGTTTAAAACACCTCTGAGTGGAAAGTTTCAATTTTCTTGAAAATTGAGAAATGTGAGAAAGTTATTGCTATAAAAGCATTTTTGGGGGCAGTTTTATAACTCTTGTGTGCATTCCTGGAAAACAAAATTTAGTTCTTCACTTCCCTCCCTCAACTACATTTTTTTTTTTCCAGACAAAGTCTCGCTCTTCTCCCCTAGACTGGAGTGCAATAGCGCGATCTTGGCTCATTGCAACCTCCGCCTCCCGGGTTCAAGCAATTCTCCTGCCTCAGCCTCCCGAGTAGCTGGGATTACAGGCACCTGCCACCACGCCTGGCTAATTTTTTATCTGAAGTAGAGACAGGGTTTCACCATGTTGACCAGGCTGGTCTCGAACTCCTGACCTCGTGATCTGCCCGCCTCGGCCTCAACTACATTTTTAAATTGATTTGATGTATCTTGGGTCTCTTGTCTACAGGATTCCTTCCATGCTTTCTTTTCCTTAAACATGTCTGCTGAAGAATCCAGGTATTTAACTTACAGTCCAGTCCCACAGTTAGCATTTTGTTCACTGAATATACATGGTGTAATTCAACATGTTTTTGTTTTGTGTGTCTAGAAAATTGGCAGTTGGATCCAGATGCTTAACTGGACTCATGTTCAATACTACTGCCGAATAATTAAAATGTCTACATATAACTTGAACTTGGAAAATAAAGTAAAGATGAATAAATCATAAGCTCTCAAAATTAGAGCAATTTCAATGGCTGATTTGTATTTTATTTTATTCATTATTTCTAAATCTGATTCAAAGTATTTTATTTAGAACAGACAGATAGTATTCCTACTATTTGGTCACTCTCTTAAATGTAGATCTCCACAAACTGATATCCAGGGATGGGAGGCAGGGACAAAGTAAATAAATGAGGTCTGAAATTTGGATGAAAGAAGCCATGGCCTGATTCAAGACAAGAATATAACCTTGTTGTCCCAATCTGCTGTTACTATCTCATTTCATGACAAAAAAAATTTAGGAAAAAAAAAAGGCATTACAATTTCAAGATATTAAGAAATATACATTTTAAAGGTTTAACTGTATTTTGATATCTTTGAAAATAGTTAACTTTTTATAATTAAAGTATCAGAATGTTTCTTCCTTTAAAATTTTATTAATTAGACATTAAAAATAAATCTTTGTGAACATCTTACTTGGATTACGCCACTGGGATTCACACTGATCATGGTACAAATTCCACGGAATGCTGAATCCTTTTCCTCATTGTCTCTTATGTTTCTCAGAGAGGTGCACCTATTGAATTACAGAATTGAGTTTAGCATTTAAGTAACAAGCAGATTCAATTACAATACTAATGGACAGTATTTAATGGAATAAGCACCACAGTATAGATAATGATTATATTAAAAGAGTTTTTCGGAAAGCTTTAGTTTCGTATACTCATACTTCCTGTTTGTTGGGCCCATCTTATCTCAACACAGTAGAAACAGTGAAATCCACATTTTCTTAATAAATTGCATTTATAAAGTAGATAACTAATTTGAATCTCCCATTTAAACTATTTATGAGACTGAGCCAAGAAGAACAAATTACCAAATTAACTTTTAAAATTGTACTCATGACTTGTATTCCATTAAACACTACTAAAATGATTTGAATTGAAAGATTATCAATTGAAAGAAGCAAAACATAGGATATAGTGCCACAATATAAACTATTACTATATAGCTTATGGTGTAGATGTTTAACTTTTACATTAACAAGCAAATAATATTTTTATACATAACAAATTTAAACATGTATTTCTTAATGCAATCCAAGTTTCCAAATTAATTCTAAAAAAGAAACGTAATGCAAAAACCTAAATTTATAGAATTTGCATGCATCTTTATTTTTCTGGTGGATATTTAAATGCTTTTTATGTATAATCAAGCTTTTTAACACAGCAAGCATGTGACAATCTTATCCCATGCATCAATTAGTCGTTAGCCACAACATAAAATAAATATACATGACGATGCTATTGAAAAACCTCACAAACCTGATAGGACAAGATTAGTCACATGGTTGGCAATGATAAAGGATTGTGATTTTTGTAACCAACTGAAAATATATCTAAAAGTGAGATAGAGAAAGAAAGAGTGAAGAAAAATGAATTAAAAAAAAAAGATTGAATAATACACACCAGGGTCTTATAAACTGCTGTAGCATGGGGGCCACCTCTTGAGGACAAACGTAACCAAGACGACCAATTGTTATTGCTAAGGTAACGCAATCACGGTTATACACCACCAAACGCCAACCAAGACATGAGCAAATGAGGGGGAAGGAGAAAAAATAAAGAAAAAACAACAAATAACTCAGAAACAGAAACCAACAGAATTTGTGTATGATAATAAACATAAGATTTCACCAGTGCTGTTTATTACCACCCCCTAAAATAAGGGGCAGCAACATATATGGCATACTCTTGGAAAAAGAAAAACAAAAGGAATTAAAAAAATCTAAAGATTGAGAGAACACCAAAAACCATGATGAATTGCTTTTCTCGCTCAATCGAGTGTCAAGGTATCATTCTGTTAATAAGATGAGCAGTTAAATGGACAAATTTAGAGAACCTTCATTCAAAAGCCAGCCAAAATTTCAGAATTTAATAATAAAACCTATAGTTTTTTTTGTGAGGAAATATCAGTAAATATGATTATATTTCTCAAGTATCTCTAACTAATACAGGTGAAAGTGATTTCCATTCCTTGGAAGTTATCTAGAGAATTTAAACCAAATTTTTGGTAGTTTTAAAAATTTTTTCTTTGATTAACATTTGCCAAACCAACCAGTGGAAATTTGTTACCTTACATCAAAATCAACGGTCAGATTTTAAGTCTCATGGTACTCACTGAATGAATGGATTAGAATATTGCTAGGCTACAATGTCAAATCTCATGTTGTCAAACCTCTGATAACTCAGATAACAGTCCACTAACTTTAAGCCATGTTTGAAATAAAATTCTAATAAAGGAAATTTACAGTCCACTGCAATGACATACGATATGTGGACCATAGGAAAAAATATTGTTTCTGCTATTAAAGGTATAGCACAAAATAGATAATACATTATACTAATTACACACTATATTTTTTTTACAATTTTGAAGTGGGCAAACATATATTCACCATAAAAATTGAGGAAGTCTTTAAACTTACAAAGAGCTAAAACAAGTGCAACTCGGAACTGCATTCTGCAATTCAAAGGTACGTACATGTAAATACATTCATACACAACAGGAAAAAATACAAACAGAAAACAAACCATGAAGTGCTTTAATGGTGTTCTCTCAAAAACTTACAGGTTAACCTTTCATAAAAAAAGGGTGGGGGGTAAAGAAAAATGTTTAAGGATTACTTGAAGCAAACTACACAGATAATACTAAAATCCAGCAGATTCATATGAAGCAAGAGAAAGAAAACCTATGTTCAAAAGACACAAAAACTATGCAACATTCTCATTAAACAGGCAAGTATGAACAATCCAATGAAACATGCGATAAAGCAGATGATGGTCCATTGAAAAAGTTCAGTGCAGGATATACTAATCGGAAAAAGCAAATTAACGGCAGACTAAGGAATTGGCTTTATGAAATATTGAGATAATGGTAATTAAAAGCTGCTAAAATCTAGATATTAGCCATTGACAATGATTTTAATAACTAAAAAAACCCACTTTTTTGGGTAAGAAATAAAGAAAACAATACTTTATGCAGCCACTTGTGGTAAGAGGTAATCTAATGAATCCCAAGTGTGTTTCTCAATAATATCAATTTAATCCATCAACTTTAGGGCATTATGACTTGTTTATTTATGTAGGATATAATCATATTTAAAATATAATCTTATAAATAAAGCCAATTTGTTAAACTATGTAACAAATTCACCAGCTGATATCCCACAAGAAACTTTCATATACATTACACTCAACATTTATTTGCAGTTAAGCATTCACATTTAAAAATAAATAGAAGTTTCTTTAGGTTCAACAATAATTTTATAATGGCAAGTGTTTCAAATCTGAATGTCATGTATAGGTACTGCATTCTGAAAAGATAAAACCCTAACAAGATTTCATAACCCATCCTATACATAGATTTTTGTACTTTTCAGCAAGAAAATCTAATTCACTTTGTGAAATAAACAGTACCCATACAGCCAAACAGCCAGATAACTGCTTCATAATTAAAAGATTTCCTTCCATACCAATAAACATTATCAATTTTAATAGCATTAGAATAAAATGAACTTTCTATAATTTAAAAATACCAAATAAAAATGCCTTTGAAAAGTAACTTTCTTATTTGGAAAACCTTATTTTAATCTTTGTCTAGTATTTTGGTAGAATACTCATTGAATTATAAATAAATTATGGGAATCATCTTAGCATGTAAAGAATGGAATGTGCCTGAATGAAAACAAAATTTCTGTCTTTCTGGATTGTTAGCAGCAATCAGGGAGGGTAGAAAGAAAAGGACCGAATCCACCCACAAATGTGTTCTATAGTATGGAAGGTACTCTTTAATATAAACATGCTCTCTATAAATGCAAAAGAGAAACAAGCTTCCTAAAAAAAAAATAAATAAATAAATAAATAAATAAATTAAAAAAAAATCCCATAACATACTGCCTAAAGTCCTAATTCGAATAAAATTATATGATGAAATACAAACTACAAATGCCACTGTTAACCAATTTGCCACTGAATCTTTTTGACCACATTTGGACAGATTAAAAAAAAAAAATTACTTCCCAGCTCCCAGTTACTCTCCGAATTAATTCAAAAGCAAAATTCAGGTGGTTCAATAGTTATCTTTGCTGGGATCCATTTTAGGAAGTATTAAAACACTGGAATAGGGGAAAAAAGTGTTTTTCTGGTTATACCACTGAATATATAACCACTGAAAACTGGTTATAGAATGTAGCTGAAACAGTCTATTTCATTACTGAAAATCCAAAATAGCAATTAAATACAAAATATGCTAAATTTTAAAAGCTAGTTTTGCTTTGGTTTCTCTACGCATATTAAAATTAAAAGGCAACAAATTTTCTCTTCACTGAAACAGTTCAGTCATATGGTACCTGTATTCTCTAACAACGTCTTTGGTGTGTTGGGTCTGTTAATGATTTCTACAAGCTGGTGCAACACCATAGGAATATAAGGCTGCATCTCTATACCTAGAGTTCATCCCAAAAAGAAAAAACAAAAAAGAAAAAATTGAACGTTAAAATACCAATGTGAAATATTTTGCTTCCTGTATTAACTCTGACATGTCATATAAATATAGAAATACAAATAATTAAAATTAAAGCAATTACAAAAATATCAAGGCACCTAAAAATTTATATTTTATTTACTTATTTTGAGACGAAGTTTCGCTCCGTTGCCAGGATGGAGTGCAGTGGTGCAATCTCAGTTCACTGAAACCTCTGCCTCCCAGGTTCAAACGATTCTCCTGACTCAGCCTCCCAAATAGTTGGGATTATAGGCACTCACTACCACGCCAGCTAATTTTTGTATTTTTAGTAGAGATGGGGTTTCACCATGTCAACCAGGCTGGTCTCAAACTCCTGACCTCAGGTGATCTGCCCGCCTCATCCTCCCAAAGTGCTGGGATTACAGGCGTGAGCCACCGTGCCAGGCCTTATGCTTTTAAATAGGGAAAAACATCTTACCCATTTGAATGGAGATTTCTCCAATTGCCCATGTGGCATTGTTGCAGACTGAAATGAATTCTGGATTTAGGTTGGTTCCCAATATTGGCATGAAATCAGCTAGAAAAAAAATTTAAACTATGTAGTAAAGTTTTCAATAGCAGTATATTGTACTTTAAAGGAATTCTACTAGGTGGAAACAGAAATCTAAGCAAGAAATAACAAGTTTCACCATTAAAAAAACTATTGCAACATCAATTTTAAAATTGGTGGAAATAAACTAGGCAACTGTATTTAAAAAATATTTTTTAAAGGGCTTGGTAATGTTTACCTTAAGAAACTGAAGAAAGCAGTATCTGGCCAATGAACTTTCAAATAATGTGGAACAGGAAATATAAGTTTGGGTATATTTTACATATCACTAAAAAGAGTTGGTCAGAGTAATCTCTTGTAATTAGACTAAAAAAAAAATCAATGATTTTGGCTTTTAAAGCAACTTTCACTCTTGTGCTCTGATTGTGGTCTCTGAATATCATTCGCCACTAAAAAAAAATGAGGACTCTGAGAAAATGTCACACTACAGGCAAAGGCAGGAAATGTGCAAAATAAGTGGACTATTTTGTCATAATGAAAGGACTCGGGAGCCAACTTAAGTTCTCACTGCAAGCAGTACAACAGCTTGAACATCATGAAGTCACACTAGCACTAAAAAAAATCAAAAACTAAACTCTGAAACATCAAAGATACCTTTGGAGGATGCTAGGAATCAATTCATTATTTTGAAAATTGGTAAATAAAAAGAATCAAGTATTTATCTTGCCTCTGCTATAAGATTTTACCTCAGGATAGTAATTTATTGATATGGGAAATGTCTCTCTATATAAGTATCTTCATTATTAAATGAAGAATTAGAATATCATAATTTTTTAAACTCCTAATAAATCAGGAGATGTAAGCCAGGGTTTCTTGATCTCAGCAATATTGACAGTTTGGGCCAGATCATTTTTTTGTTGGGGGGAAGGGGAGCTGTCTCCTGTATTATAAGATGTTTAGCAACATCCTTTCCTTCTACCCACTAGACATCAATAGCACCTCTCCAGCGTTAAACAAAATGTCTCCAGACATTGGCAAATGTTCCCCGAATGGCAAAATTGCCCCTAGTTGAGAATCACTAATTGAGACAATCATCAAGATTGGTAACATTAAAAAAAAAAAAAGGGACAACTAGACACTATGTACACTAAGTACACAATACCATCTATAAAGTCTTAAAAACAAAACAATGTAAATCTCATTAAACCTCAGTCTCTGTATCAAAACAATTTACAGTAAATACAATGGACAGAAGAACATGTTAAAGACAACAGAAAGACGCAATCAGTAAAATCCACAGTAAAGGAAACTCTTTAGAATAAAAAACATGGTTTCTTTAACAAAAAACAATTGTAAGAAGAGATAGTATAGTATGTACTAAAATATTAAGACTTCAAATGCTGTGTTTGAGATTTGCTCCAAAATATCTGAGATCTATGTGTCTCACCACTGACAACAGTATATAGGAAACATGACTGGACAGTTGAAGCTGGGTGATAGGGGGTTTGTTACATTTTTTCTACTTTTATACGTCTTAAACACTTTATAATAAAAAAATTAATCCTTTCATATAAGTTTCAACTAAAAAACTAAATTAGATGGTAAATATGAGAATGATAAGCTTCCCATAAGAATTCACTACACTGTTAGGTTTAAACTTGATGGTTCTTAATATATCATAATTAATGTTAATTATGTTAGTTTTTTGAGAAATGGTTATTATCCAAAAGCACAATTACATCAGATGATAAAACATTCAATTAGTATTTTAAATTAAGGTTTAAATGAAGTATTAAAACAATTTTTTTTCTTTTTTTTTTTGAGACGGAGTCTCGCTCTGTTGTCCAGGCTGGAGTGTAGTGGTACAATATCAGCTCACTGCAGACTCTGCCTCCCGGGTTCAAGTGATTCTCCTGCCTCAGTTTCCCAAGTAGCTGGAACTACAGGCACATGCCACCACGCCTGGCTAAGTTTTTGTATTTTTAGTAGAAGCAGGGTTTCACCGTGTTAGCCAGGATGGTCTTGATCTCCTGACTTCGTGACCTGCCCGCCTTGGCCTTCCAAAGTGCTGGCATTACAGGTGTGATCCACCGTGCCTGGGCGTATTAAAATAATTGTTACCCAACATGCTGAGATACAGAAAAGGGGGAAAAAAATCCCATAACTCATTTATAACCCATAGGTTTGAGAACAATTCAGGCTACAACATTCAAGGAATTCCTTATCATTGTCACAAAAGGCCAAGACAAATGCTATGCTAGTCTCCAACCTCACACTCCTGGCCTCCCAAAGTGTTGGGATTACAGGTGTGAGCCCCCAGACACAGTCTCAGTTAAAGTGACATTTGTTGGAAGTTTTCTGCAATATCTGAAAAAGTATGCTGGTTTGCTAGAGAAGAAAATCTGGTATTACTATTTCTGTGTACCTCTACCAAAAAGGTGGCTGCTCAAAAAAGGATCTATTAACTAGTCCATGGTACCAAGGCTTCCACTGGTGGGCATGTCCTTTACTCTGAAGTATTATTACTAAGCTTCCTCCAGTCACAGGAGTACCTAAAAAGCTGAGATGATGGCAAGCTCAAGGAAATATTAGGGGTTCCTGCCATCTTGCCTGTTTCAATCACAGCAAGTTTACTTTAACCAATAAAGTATACATTTATAAATGTTGGGATTCCATGCAATTTCAGTTTAATAATAAAAAAACAAAGCTGGTGTAAAAATAACTTTAAAAAACCATATTCATAGCAGTAGAAAATATTCATACCTATACAAGGCTTAACATGCTGAAAGCAAGCTTTTGTGAGGTCACCTAACAGGGCAAAAGAACTCTGTCGAACTTCTGGCATTTTATCCTACAAGAAATAAGAAGAAATTAACCCCAATGTGACACAGAGAAACAGGCTTCAATTCATTTTCACCTTTCAAGTCTCACCTGCATGCACTGATACATTAGTGTTAGGATGTTACTTCGGGCTACCAGCTGTTCAATGTTGCCTCCAAGTCCTTCAGCCAGGCCACTCAGTAAATCAAGAGCCACTATCATAAAATCTTTATCTGGAGCTTCATATTGATCTGGTTGGGCATTGTTTAGCTGAAATTAGACACAATGTTTTTTGTAAGTTTGTTTTTAATTAACTACTTAAAAAGTTTGTATACATTATGCCTATCTTTAGAAAAATGTCCACCATGTCAAGGGGAAGACATTTTAAAAATATTACCATGGCTTGTGCAAGAGTCTTCTGTACTAGGTTTACACAACGCTGATACACAGGTTCACAGTATGGAAGGAAGCCAGACTGCAGTGCTGTGGCAACTGAAGATAGGCACTAGGAAGAATAGAGTACACATGCTAAATTTTCTAGGTATACTGAAGATTATGATGAATGCTTGAAATTGCGCTCAACAGGATCCTGGTCATTTATGAGCTTGCTCTACTAGTTTCTACAGTAGCAGGTTTGTTTGTCCCCACCCCCCCGCCCCGCCAAACCTCTCTTTTGGAGGCCATTCATTGCTGTTAGTTTGCCAGCCAATCAGGTCAGGTTTACTCACAGGAAGCGTTTCTACAAGAAACATTATCTTTTAAGGACAGATTGAGTATTTTGTGTTCATATTTTCCCCTCAAATTGAAGAGACTCATTTCATGCTCCCATCATGGTCAATGTTGTGAATGGACTTTACTGGGCACATTCTGAGATCCCGCCGGAAAGTAATATATATACAGTTGGCCCTCTGTATCTATGGATTCAACCAATCTTGAATCAAAAGTATTTAAACAATTAAAATGATTTAAAGTATATTGGGAGGAGGTGCATAGGCCATATGCAAATACCACACCATTTTATATAAGGGACTTGAGCATCGCTGGATTTTTGTATCCAAGGGGAGTCCTGGAAACAATCCTTGCAGATACTGAGGGACGACTGCATACAAAAAATGAACCATAATGATTCTTCTTGTTTTGTTGGGCCCAGAATTAGTCATTGCTCTTGGTCATAGAAAATTTAACTTCTTTGGCTAAGGACAATCCACGGTAGAAGATGGTGAACCTTGAAGTAACAGGGGGCAAGAATGAAAAGGCCTGAACTGGTTCTATTGATGTCAATTCAACTAAGTTTAAGTGACTACATTTCACAGTGTGTTCGGTTACTAGAACATCATATAAGAGTTTGCAATGGAAGGGGTGTAAAAAAAAAAAAAAAAAAGTAGTAAGTACACATGGAAACATTTTCAAATTCGAAAATAAGTATCTCCTCGCACCAAATCCCACTACTCCACATCTATGTATGAGTGAAAAGATACATATATACCCCGGTATATATATCCTCCTAGTATGTTATCTACTCTATATAGAGAGTAGATAACATAAGAGAACTTAAAACTCTAATTTATTATCAATTAAGTAAAGCAGGTTAGAGAACAACATGTATAATTTCCTTTGTCTACTTCAGAATATAAATTTATTAATACTTTTCTTAACATATATACCCATTTTGGATTTGAACATGTGTTCTTGGCAACAGATTAAATATTACTAGCCCTGCATACCTCAAGTAAAGGGAAGAGATCTTTATCTTCATCCTTTAACATGTTCCATTTCTGGATCAGTGGAGGCATTAGCATCTGAATATATTCCTATTTACAATGATGAAAAACATATAAAGTTCCACTATCACATGTCAACAAGACCATTTTGAGTCTTTGAAAATTAAAATTCATTTTGAGGAATTGTGTAAAATCATTACAAAAGGCATTTTAAGAGTCATTCTTCACTCTGCACAGTCCCTTTTAAAGTTTTCCTTTCTTTTGCCTACCTTTATACTTACATGCCCATGTTCTAGTTTTAGATCTAGAACTAGCGATCTACTGATCTTTTATCCTTGTTGAAAAAAAAAGTCTATCAATAAACACACAGCTAATCAAAATCTATTACTTAAAAAAATCACAATCAAGGAAGATCTAAGTTTTTCTCTTTAAGTTACAGAATATTTTTAGTTCTGGGGCTGGGCATGGTGGCTCACACCTGTAATTCCAGCACTTTGGGAGGCTGAGGCAGGCAGATCACTTGAACCCAGGAGTTTGGGCCAGCCTGGGCAACATGGCAAAACCCTATCTGTACGAAAAGTTGGCCAGGAATGGTGGTACACGCCTGTGGTCTCAGCTACAGGGGAGGCTGAAATGGGAGGATCACTTGAGCCCAGGAGGTGGAGGTTGCAACGAACTGTGATCACACCACTGCACTCTAGCCTAGGTGACAGAGTGAGACCTTGTCACATACACAAAAAAAAAAAAAAAAAAAATTCTTTTCAGTTATGGAACTGTAACGTGTAATATGGTTGTTACTACATAGTACATTTTTAAATCAACAGGTAAACTTATATAGATGCATTTGTAGAAAAACAGACTTAAAATCATTTAAGTGTCAAACTAAAGAATGATCCATAAAACGACTAAACATAGTGATCATGTAAACAGGGGCACAGATTCTAAAGACATTCAGAAAACAAACCCCCACAAAAACCAAACCAACCAACCAACAGCAAAGCAAACCTATAAACTGCCCTGTACCAAATCTTAAGTGTAACCTAAAAATAAAACAATTTCTTAAGACTTTGGATATAGCAATCATATAGAAGTCTACTCATTCAGCAGGGTATGTGGAGCTATATTAAAATTCTACTATCACTTAAATCCTCATTAGGCAAATCCATCCTCCTCTTCTACTAACACTACTGGAAACAAGGCACTTTTGCATTATTATTTAGCATTTTTAAAACTACTACCCCAATTTCTAATTGTTTTATACAGTATACTCCTCATACTTGCTGAGAAAACAAAGATGTCTAGATATGGTACTTTAAAGCTATAGTGTTTATGAAACGGTAGATTCAAAAACATTAGGAATTAAGTAAAAGCAGATATCCAGATTATAAAAACTTTTTTACCCCTTTGCTTTAGTCATTCTAAAAAGTATCCGAGCATTCATGTGAAATGCTGCTGCAGTTTCCACACCAAGTATAGACTTACCTTAAGAATACCATATGAAAGGGGATATACTTGCTGCCTTTGTAAGATCTATACTCTTAAAGTAGCTAACGCTAACTATTCACATCTCCCAAAACATCTTAATTTCCAAATATATGCTAATCTATTGATTGTAACTATGCTACACATTATTTTCCGTAATAGTTCTTAACAGATACTTACTGGTTTGTTTAAATGATGTCCTACTGAATCTGCTAATGTTCCTATGGCATCGTAAAGAATGAGCAGGTTCTTATGCTGGTATTTACTAAATGCAAAGACCAGGGTATCAAGTATATAAGCAAGGTAAGGAACAAGTTCTGTACAAGCCTCCTCTTCTAGGGTAGCAAAGGCACTGTTTAAAAAAAAAAAAAATACTTATTGACTGTAAGATATATCTAACTCTTAATTTCTAAAATGTTTATGTTCTGTTTTACCCAATCAGGAATTTCCTAAAATGGTCTAAGCCATCTGTTAATGAAAGCCCTGGTCATCAGCACTGTGAATTATTTACCGATTTCTTCTATAGCACTTGCCATAAATGATAATTATGTTGTTGCTTTGTATTTCCTACTAACCTGTAAGTCTCAAGATGGCAGGGACTTTATGTAAACTCAGCATTTAGTATATGCTTAACAATTAATAGCTAAAAAAAACCCAGGTACTGAATGAATAAATTATAGGATCTCAAACATAATCTATATCCTCCCTCCCTTAATATCTTCCAGATATGACTGCCTCAGATGGATTAAGGTCAAACTCAAATTTACTTTCCCTGCCAGGCGCGGTGGCTCACACCTGCAATCCCAGCACTTTGGGAGGCCAAGATGGGTGGATCACTTTAGGTCAGGAGTTCGAGACCAGCCTGGCCAACATGGCAAAACCCCAACTCTACTAAAAATACAAAAATTAGCTGGGCATGGTGTCGCACACCTGTAGTCCCAGCTACTCAGGAGGCAGAGGCAGGAGAATCGCTTGAACCCGAGGCGGAGGTTACAGTAAGCCAAGATCGCACCACTGCACTCCAGCCTGGGCGACACAGCAAGACTCCATCTAAAGAAAATAAAATAAAATTTTACTTTTTTTGTTAAACAGTTATTTTTTCCTACTATCAAGGTCAATGGTAAAAGCAAACCTACTCGAAAAAGTAAGAACTATAAACATAAGCAGAAGGCCCTTTTAAAATATAAAGGTATGTTGCAGGAAACTGGAATATCTGTAGTAATAAAAGCAACTGCTGGCTTGATATAAAGAGACAGCCTCCAAACCAACCAATAGAATGGCTACTAGAGCAGAACTATTAAGCACTCAAAGACCTGTAACTGGGACTTTCTGAGTTACAGTGGTTGACCTAGTCTAAGGATGTCAATCTGCTCAAACTTTGTTATTCCTTCAAGAGTAGGAGTCCTGCCATCACTACTTCAGATGTCTGAGGGAATTACGGTGTAAGATAATTCTGTTATAATAACCACTGAGTAGGAAAAATGAGCCAAAGAAGAAACAGCTAAGATCGATGTTGTCACATTTAGATCTACAAAATCATCAGGTAAAACCTACATAACAAAATTCTCCCGGCCAAACAAAACGTATAAAATATGCTAATATGCAAACCCAAAAGCTACAGATCCTGCAAAAAACTTCACCAAGAAGAAAAAAGAAAACTAAGCTTTCTGATATAACTGGAAAATTTTCAGTTACGAAACACTTCATTAAAGGTTTAACACCAACACTCCATCAGAAGGTTGAAAATTAGTTTTTCACTCCCACGAAGAACACTGTGTTATGAATCTGTCCCACCTGCAGGCAGCTTCTTGTACTCTCTTGTTGCTATCCAGGATGCGCTTTAGCAATTCTGTCATTAATGGCTTCAGGTACGTGTCTGGTGGCTGGCTGACTACCCAGTGTGCATAGCGGCTAAGAGTCCAGCAGGTTATGGAACGCACAAGAGCCTTTTTATCAGAGAGGCACTGAATAAGGTGAGGAATAAGCTCAGGCAAGTATGGAATCATGCCCTGCATGCAACCTAGAAAAAAAATAAATCAAAATGCTAAAATTTAGTTAACATTATTTTGGTTGATCATGAAAATAAAACATGTATCTATGAAAAAATTCAGAATATTTCTACCGCTATAAACATACTATAATAACCTATATCAAAATTATTTTTAAAACCCTGAAGTTAGAGCTACCTGCTCCCAAGCATCTTACAGAGTGTTTCAATTTCTTCTAATAGATGTTTATTGCCAGGACAAAATCAATAATAACCCTTCATAGAGAATGATGAGAGTCTTGCCTTATTGTGTTTCCTATACTTACCTAAAGAATCAAGGATTTTTTTTTTTTAAAGCAATGGGGATGCTTCAGACATCAGAGCCTTTCATTCTGTTCCCTTAATTTTTTTATTTTTATTTTTTATTGAGATGGGGTCTTGCTCTGTCACCCAGGCTGGAGTGTAATGGCACGACTTCAGCTCACTGCAACTGCCACTTCCCAGGTTCAAGCGATTCTCCTGCCTCAGCCTTCCAAGTAGCTGGGACTACAGGCACATGCCACCACACCCAGCTAATTTTTGTATTTTTAGCAGAGACGTGGTTTCGCCATGTTAACCAGGCTGGTCTTGAATCCACCTCAGGTAATCCACCTACCTAGGCCTCCCAAAGTGCTGAGATTACAGGCGTGAGCCACCATGCCTGGCCTCTGTTACCTTTAATGAAACAAAAACATTTTGCAAAATATCTAGCTGGGGTTGGAAGACAGCCTATGGCTGTTTAATACTAGTTATCTGGTTCAAAATAGCCTAGCCTTAAAGTAGCCTAGCCTTATTAGTACCTAATAGTAGTAAGAAGCCAACTTACATAATTCAAACTGGACTTAAGCTTACCTTCAGCAATTGCTCCTAAAACCAAAATGCCTGATTCTTTAACAACCCATTCATGATGAAAAAGCAATTCTTTCAAAAGGGGCAAAATATGTGGCAGCAGTTCATCACGATACACATTTGCAAGAACATCTAGGGCAGCAGCAGAACATTTTCCTAAGGAAATATTTAATTCAAAAATATTACATTAACCTCTTATTACTTATATATTCAAATATTTATTGTATATGTAACATTTTATTCGTATCTCTAATACAGAGTTTTAAAGTAAGAATTCAATTGAATAGGAGGTAGTCTGTCACGTGAAAACATTTTCTTTTTTTTTTTTTTTGAGACAGATTCTTGTTCTGTCGCCCAGGCTGGAGCGCAGTGGCGCGATCTCGGCTCACTGCAACCTCCGCCTCCCAGGTTCAAGTGATTCTCCCGCTTTAGCCTCCTGAGTAGCTGGGATTACAACATGACCAGCTGATTTTTGTATTTTTAGGAGAGACGGGGTTTCACCATGTTGGCCAGGATGGTCTCGAACTCCTGACCTCGTGATCCACCCTCCTCAGCCTCCCAAAGTGCTGGGATTACAGGTGTGAGCCACCACGGCCGGCCGAAAACATTTTCTATTAAGATGAATATTTTTTATGACAAGAACTTACTTGGCAAATTAATTGTGAAGACATTGTATTCTGTACATAACTGTCATACCAGAATTGTCTATACAGTAAAAGAAATACTGAGCCACTCAATTCAGTGCTTCTAACATAACCATTCAATATGATACACTCATATTACAATCATGATTACAATCACTGTTACAATCATGCAAAAAACATACATTATTAACTCTACTTAACATTTCCAGCAGTATATCATCTAGAATTAAACAGACAATTACTTAGCTGGACTTTAGACACAAAAATTGGAAGAAAAGTCACTGGCACATGAAACATAACACATGCTAGAAAATACTCTTTACAGACAAAGAATTAACTATGGGACTATAAATCAACCCAGATTTTATTATCATAATAATTTAGACAAGAGCAACAAAACCGAAAAGAACAACAAAAATATCATTTAGCTGTTATGGGTAGGAACGTGTTCCTGAAAGTTCATGTATTAGAAACCTAACCCCTAAAGCAACAAAGATGGGAGGTGGGGCCTATCAAGAGATGATTAGGTCTTAAGGGTTCTGCCCTCCTAAATGGGTTAATATCGTTATTGTAGGAGTGGGTTAGTTATCAAGAGAGTTAGCTTATTATAAGCGTGAATTGAGCTCTTAGGTGTGTCCTTCTGTCATTAGATGATGTTGCAAGGAGGTTCTCACCAGATGCAGCCCCTCCACTTTGAACTTCAGGTATCCTGTTATAGTAGCACAAAATGGACTAAGAAAATATCAAAAATTTCCAACGTGAACTAGGCATAGCAAATGGCTAATCACAAACTACTAGACAATAATAAAATCCTTAAAAACAAAAAACCAAAAAACAAAACAAAACCATTACATTGGCCAGAAATTAACACCTTACCCATCAACAAGGATCTTAGTTATACCACATGGTAGATCCATACAACTAAACAGTACACTGACATGCAACAAAAGGAAATCTAAATCTGTATGTACTGAGGAAGAATGAGGCATGTGATATACAGAAAGAAAGCAACAGAGTACAAATAATCTGATTTCGCTTTTAGAAATTTGGCTTCTCCTCTAAAAAAGATGTCTGTATGTTCTTCCAAGCACGCACAGAAAAACTTTTGGAAGGATACAAAGAATGGGATGTGATGAGGAAGTATTCCCCCATCCATGTATATTATTTTGTAGTTATCTGTGTAATGATCTTGAGCCATCCTGCTCCCCCAATCTGAAAGTAGGGATACACTGGGAGGTAATTTGTAATAGTAGTAAACACCATGTGTTGTCTTAACAAGTGAGACTTGGGTCCCAATATTAGATGTGCTATCAGTACTAGCTATGCTAATCTTGGGTAAATCTCTCTTTCTGCAGTTTTCTTGCCTATTCAAGGTTGTTGGAAATCTTAAATATGACTTTATTCTTACTTATGATTAAACAGACTTTGATATGCATGCAAAGTCCTTGGCCTAGTGCCTGGCACATTAGGCACTCTAAATAGAATATTAGTTATAAGAAACTGAAGAGGCAACAGAGAAATTAGCATTATCTAACCAAATGAATAACACAGCTCAGACTGATAATGTTTGTTCTTAACTGCTTTAATCACAGTTATTAGAAATCCCAACACTTTGAACCAGAGTAGTGGCTCTAAACTGGGGTTGATTTTGTTCCCCCAGGAGATAATGGTTTGTCACAATTGTGTTTGTGCTGCTGACATCTTTGGGTAGAGGCCAGGGATGCTGCTTAACATCCCACGATGTGCAGGACAGCCTCCGCAACAAAGAATTACATGCATGATGTGGCATTCACATGTAGAAAAAAAAAAAAGAATTATGTGGCCCAAAATGCCAATAGTGCCAAGGCTGAGAAACCCTGAACTAGAGCAGTAGAGGTTTAAAATCCAGCAAGCAAGCAATATCAGAACACAGGTGTTTAGGTTCATCCCCAATTAGGAAGTGTGGGCCAGAATGCTAGCTCCACCGGTGACATGATTTGCAGCTAAGGTTGGAAATTAACATATTTGAAAAAGCATATTTCATAAGTTTTGAATATAACAAAGCAACTTACATTATTTTAGAATTACCTATGATAGCCAATTCTCATGCAAATTACCACACAAAAAACACTCACGTTAGAAAAACCAAAAAAGCTTGTGGCAATGTTCTTACAGTATTAAAACAAACAGTCTTTTGAGAAATGGTAGTTTAAGAATATAGTAATGACAAAATAAGAGCAGATCCACCAGGAAAATGCAAACCAAAACCACAAAATAACACTTCACATCCACTAGAATGACTATAATAATAAAGAGATAATAAAGCAAGTGAGCATGTGAAGAAACTGGAACCCTCCAGACAATGCTGCTAGGAAAGCAGAATGGTGCAGTCACTTTGGAAAACACCCTGGTTATTTCTCAAAAGGTTAAACATACAGTTACCATATGACCCCAACAATCCTCCTCCTGAGTGTTTACCCAAGAGAACTGAATACAAATTGGGCCAGACACAATGGCTCAAGCCTGTAAGCTTAGCACTTTGGGAGGGCAAGGTGGGTATAGAGCCCAACAGTTCAAGACCAGCCTGGGCAACATGGCAAAACCGTCTCTCCCAAAAAAAAAAAAAAAAAAAAAAAAAAAAATCAAATCAGCCAGGTGTATTGGTGCGCACCTGTAGTTCCAGCTACTTGGGCAGCTGAGGTGGGAGGATCACCAGAGCCCGGGGAGGTCAAGGCTGCGGTGGGCCATGACTGCGCCACTGCATAATCACGCTAGCCTGGGTGACAGAGACCCTGTCTCAAAAAAAAAAAAACAAAGCAAAAAAACAAACAAACAAAAAGTCTACACACAAAAATTATACCTGAGTATTTATAGCATCACAACTCAACAGCTACAAAAAGAGAAACACAAATGTCCACCAACCAATGAATGGAGAATATATGGCATATTACTACAATGAAATATTATTTCACAATACAAGTGAATGCTACAACATGAACCGTGAAAACTTTATGCTAAGTTAAAGAAGATGGTTACAAAGGACAATGCATTGTATGACTCCATTTACATGAAATGTCTAGGATAGGCAAGCCCAGAGACAGAATATTGACTAGTAGTTGCCCAGAGCCAGTAAACAATAGGGAGTTACTGCTAAAGGGTATGGGTGATGAAAACATAGTCTACAACTGATTGTGGTAATGGTTGAACAGCTCTCTGAATATACTAAAAACCAATGAAATGTATACTTTAATGGGTAGTAAATTGTACAGTAGATGAATTATACCCCAATAAAGTTATCATCAAAGTAGGAAACTGTGCTTTTCCCTTTCTGACTTACTTAGATTCCAGTCAGAAATTGTATCATCATCATCAATTTCATCATCATCATCATCTTCCTCTTCAATTCCATCTTCATCATGCTGCTGAGCCACCGTCCTTGATCGGTGAAAACGTGGCCGTATATCCTGTTCACTATCAGGAATCGTTTCGTCTTCTTCAACATCACCCTGTTGTTTTTTTTTAAGAGAAATTTTTGGTGGCATTCATTATAGGCTAATATGTACATGAGTAAGAGAAACAGAATATCCAGAGATGGGGTCATGCACAGAATTCTGAAGTATACTTCCAGAGTGATTAAGAACCACGCCCATGTACAGAACATATTCATCATGGAGGGGCGAACAGACTGACGTAAGACACCTGTTAGGTTATATGGCCCTTTAAGTCAACTACATGGCCTCCACTGGCTGGTATAATCTAAGTTACCCGAATCAAATTCAGAGCAGCATATGTAAGAATGTTTTTTAAATAACTCCAAGTAATTAAGGGGAAATTAATAATAACCCACCAATGTCACCATCTAGTACCAAATTAAGCAAGAATGTATCATTACTCAAACTTATGCTTCTATCTTTAAACTTCTGTAACCTATTATGGATAACAGGAAGTCTATTTACAGGAGATCTATTCTCAATGAATGTTTTATTGGCCAAATCCAGCCAAAGATGTACTAAGTCAATATAAAAATCATGTTCCTTATTCATCAAAAAAGCTTCCTTACCTTAAGTAGGATAATATCTATATCTGAGTACTTCATGCCATTCACTAACACAGGAATCAACCTATAAAGAAAGAAATTCATGAAACAAAGACCTAAAGATCTCAACAGAATAATTAATAAGTCTTAACCTTACATGTACTAATAAAACCAATGAGATAATCAATGGCAATATTGTCTTTGAAGTTATTCAGTGATATATGTCCACTCTCATTAACTGAAGAAATGCTAATAGAGAAAAGGAAGCAGTGAAATATAAAATCCCCTGGATAGGTTTAAGAAATGTGGGCCAGCCAAACTTTCATGCTCAAAGTCCTTCTAAATTCTAAAATAGAAAGATTAGTAGTAATTAAACATTACATCTAGCATAATTTAACTAGGTAGGAGTTGCAATACATAGAACTGCATTTTGTAAGATACAGGCATTTTGCAGGAGAACCAGGTGTATCTGGATCACTAACAGTTTATCACTGATGATCTTTGTCAACAATTTCAGGGAAATGGTCAGGACAGACATCAGAATGTTAAGATAATGAAGAGTTAACAAGATGTGGGTTAAAGAAGTGAAGACAGTAAGTCCCACTCAAAAAAAGTTTTGAGTTTTTTTTTTTTTGAAGACAAAAAACGGCAGCAAGTTATAAAGTTATGGAAAATGAGGCAACAAGGAGAAGCTAAGAGTGAATATTTATCTGGTACGGTGAAGGTCTTTGGGTATAAGAAAAATTTATATTATACAGACCTTAAGGAGAAAATTGGTTAGGAGAGAACAGCTCATATGAAATTACTATCTGTTAAGTTTTGGGGCAAGATAAAGGGTCACCTGCTTTCTTTATAAGCCTAAGTGCTCAAAGTGAATTAAGAGAACATCAAAAGAGTAATAAAGGTTTCAAACAGTTGCTCTTGGTGAATAAAAGATAAAAGCTGATCTGGAACATGAATTAGCAGATTGTGAAGAGACCACTTGCAGTTGAAGACCACAGATTTCTATAGCCAACAATCCCCCTGGGGGAGTGTAACTTTCCCCAAAGGCATCTGACAACCTGGTTAAAGAAAAGAATTCAGAGTTCAATTAGTCTACAGCAGGGTAGATAGAAGTTTTGGGTTAGTATGGTTTATTCGTGGCTCTGATGTTTGTCAGATAGAGAATAAAAAGAATCAGATTAGGTCGAGGCAAGCAGATCATGAGGTCAGGAGTTCGAGACCAGCCCGGCCAACATAGTGAAATCCGGTCTCTACTAAAAATACAAAAATTAGCTGGACGTGGTGGCGCACGCCTGTAGTCCCAGCTACTCGGGAGGCTGAGGCAGGAGAATCACTTGAACCCCGGTGGTGGAGCTTGTAGTGAGCTGAGATCACGCCACTGCACTCCAGCCTGGGAAACAGTGAGACTCCATCTCAAAATAATAATAATAATAATAAAAAAATCAGATTAGAACACAAAGAGGTCAAGGGCCTTGGAATGGGGTGGCAGATGGGCCTAGTAAGGTTTGCAAGAAATAAAGGACTGGCTGGTAAAGCTGGGCAATAAGAAAAAATGAGGTCAGAAAATAAGACAGAAATTCACTGTGAGCATGTGGCAATTTGGCATGTGCCTGGCCAGGTCTAATCATGCTAGGCAAACTCTTATTTTTGAGCAGGTCTAATTGTGAAGATTTCTCCTGAAGCCCCCATGTAGCCATTGAAAATGAGTTTTTGTTTGTTTGTTTGTTTGTTTTGAGATGGAGTGTTGCTCTTGTCACCCAGGCTGGAGTGCAATGGCACGATCTTGGCTCACTGCAACCTCCGCTTCCCGGGTTCAAGCTATTCTCCTGCCTCAGCCTCCCAAGTAGCTGGGACTACAAGCATGCGCCACCATGCCTGGCTAATTTTTTATATTTTTAGTAGAGATGGGGTTTCACCACGTTGGCCAAGCTGGTCTTGAACTCCAGACCTCAGGTGATACACCCGCCTTGGACTCCCAAAGTGCTGGGATTACAGGCATAAGCCACTGCATCCAGTCAAAAACGAGTTTTTTAATGCAACATCACATAAAGTAATAACACAGACAATAAACGTTTACTGAATACTTAAATATGGGCTGAGCATTGGGTTGTTTTACATGGAAAATCCACACAACAGCCCTATAAGACATTAATGTACAAGAATAAAGGTGGGAAATAGCCAAAACAACTTGTAAAAACAAGAGAAATCAAGAGCTGCTATACCAGATCACAAAATACATTAATGTTCAATAATAAAAATAGTACTAGTTAAAAAAAAATGAGAGACTATATAGCCCAGAATGATAATAGAACTTAATATCCTCCTTGTTACACTGGTGCATTTTTTTTCTGAGAAAGGGTCTCACTCTGTTGCCCAGGCTGGAGTGCAGTGGTGCCATCTCAGCTCATGGCTCACTGCAGTCTCTGCCTCCTGGGTTCAAGTGACTCTCCTGCCTCAGCCACCCAAGTAGCTGGAATTACAGGCATGTGCTGCCGCGCCCAGCTGATTTTTGTATTTTTGGTAGAGACGGGTTCCACCATGTTGCCCAGGCTGGTCTTGAACTCCTGAGCTCAAGCGATCTGCCTGCCTCAGGCTCCCAAAGTGCTGGGGTTACAGGCATGAGTCACTGTGCCCAGCCTACAATGGTGCTTTCTAATTGAGTTTATATTTATGAGCGATCTTGTTAACACATACAATTTTAATTCCTATGCAAACACTTTTTGCTCGTATTATACTAAGCAAGTGTGGTTAATAAGTAGGAAAAACAAGTTATTTCATTGTGCTTTTTAATCTCAGCATCAGATTGATGTTGATATTCTGCTATCCTGTCAATACATTATCTAAAACAATAAAAACAGCTGCGTTTTATATACAACAGTGGCTCCCACTGGGTACCGTGGCCCATGGCTGTAATCCCAAAGTTTTGGGAGGCCAAGCAGTGTGAATTGCTTGAGGCCAGAGGATCAAGACCAGCTTGGGCAATACAGTGAGACCTCCTCTCACAGTAGTAGGGAAGACATAAGTCAAACTCAGTCATGACTGGCTTGAGTTGTTTAATGTTGGCACTAATTAGCACAGCAAAATGGGTGGTGCTAATCTTTTAATTTCCTGCTTGGTTTAGAAATATTTGGATTATATTAGTGCAGTAATAGAGTACCTAGTTATAATTCCATATTTTTAACATCATCTCTAATGTTATAACCTATGTTTTCATTAGCATAGGTTTGTTACAGCATGGGTTTATGTTATAGCATAGGTTTTCATTACAAAATAGTGAAGCAGCTGCTGCTGAAATTTGGGGGCAAATAACTGCAGCCTGCTGGGAATAGGACTTCTAAAAGGAAGTATGTCTGGAAGGCTATGGCCCAAGGCCTTTTCTGCTGGCTAAAAGCAGGGTCTCCAGAACCAAAGGAAACACACAGCTCTTCTTAAAATTGAAGATGTTGATGCATGAGGTGAAACAGAATTCTCTTTGGGCAAGAGATGTGCTTATGTACATAAAACAAAGAACAACACAGAGACTCCCGGTGGCAAACTAAACAAAGCCAGAGTAATCTGGGCCCATGGAAACAGTGGCATGGTTCATGCCAAATTTCAAAGTAATCTTCCTGCTGAGACCACTGGACACAAAATCTGAGTGATGCTGTACCCCTCAAGGATTTAAACTAACGAAAAGTCAATAAACAAAAGTGGATTTCTGCTCTTGAAGAAAAAAAGAAAATCTCTGCATTTTTATAAAAATTAGTATCTATGACTTTTAGAATTATATGACCCCACAGAAACACAAACGTATCATTAAAGTGGTATTACAAAGTAAAGAGAAAAGGAAGAACAATTAATAGATTTCCTAAAGAGAAAAAAATCCAGTCAGTGTATTTGGAGGGCAAGGTCAAGCAAGTATGATGCACCTTGCTTAACTTTACCCTCCAAATAAACTGACTGGAATTGTTGCTTTCTTGATGAAAAGAAAAAACTCAATTGACCATATGAAAATAGGAACATTCAAGTACCATAAACATCCGGAAAAAAAAAACCCTTTGCTATTAAGACGTATTAAAAACTTTTTGTTTTGTTTTGTTTTTTTGCTTATCCAGATGGCTAAGATTTGAGAAATTAAAATTCATGGCTGGCAAAGTTGTGATGGAACAGACACACAGTGAGGTATACAGTTCTATAAATTTCCTAGAGAACTATTTGGAATATTGTGAAAAAACATTAAAATGCTCATATACTTTGACTCTGAGGAAAAAAATCACTCCTAGTAATTATAACAAAAAGAAACAACCTTTTATTGACAAAGAAAGATATTCACCCCAGGATTATTTATGAGGGGGAAAAAAAGCCAAAACAACCTAAATATTCAATGGCAGAGAACAGTCTCTCTCTTTCTCTCTATAGTGTACCCATATATAATCGTCAATTATGTAAATAAGGTTATGTATACCATGATAGAATAGCATACCTCCACTGAAGTTTTAAAGACTAATGACATGGAGGACAGCACACAGCATACAATAACTGAAAAGAACAAACCGTTAAATAGTATATTTAAAATTTTAAGCACTAACTATAGGCGAGATGTCATGTTAATGTATTATATATTATTAAATCAAATTCCTTCTCAACCACCCTGAATACATGCTATTTAGTATACGGTACTTTCACAGAAAAGAACATTAGAAGATGACATAAAAAATACTACCAGTGATTACTCAGGGTGGTGAAAATGCGGAAAATATAAAATTTTCTGCAATTTAGTTTTCTCTCATGAGCTTATATTACTTTACTTTTAGAAAAATGGGCTTAACATTAACTAAATTTTGTTTCATCACAACTAGTGGGAAATTATTTTTTGGAAAAAAACAAAACTTCACAAGTCTGTGGTTAAATAACAAGGATTGTTTTTTAAAAACAAAACCAAAAAAAAAAAAAAAAAAAAAAAACCAAAAAAACCCCCACAAAAATACTGTGCTGTAACTTATCCAAAATCAATTACAATTTAGAAGAAACCATACTCACATAATTTTTTTAAAATAGGCAATTGCTTTTTGAAAAATCTCTTTACCGACAATAAAATTAAGTCTGGCTTCTTTAGAATCTCACTCCCTGATGGCAAAAGAATGAATTTTATAAAAATATGAAAATGAAGAATCACTTAAGAAATTAACGAACAAGGCAGCATTTATAAGAGAGAACACTTACTTAGGAAGATGCCTTACAAGCACATCTTTGCATATTGGCTGTTCAGCTAAAGTTAGCCAAAATTCACAGGCTTCTAAAGCCACATTTTCATCTTGATCTTGAGTCCTCTGTAGCATGTACTGGAAACACAAGATCCTTAATATTAGTCAGTTTAAATCACACAATATCAATTCAGTCCTATAATCACGCAAGCTTTTGACCTTATGGTTTTCAACCTAGGCATTTTAATTTTTTTTTTTTGAGATAGAGTCTCACTCTGTCGCCCAGACTGGAGTGCAGTGGCGCAATCTCGGCTCACTGCAAGCTCCGCCTCCTGGGTTCATGCCATTCTCCTGCCTCAGCCTCCCGAGTAGATGGGACTACAGGCGCCCGCCACCACGCCTGGCTAATTTTTTTGTATTTTTAGTAGAGACGGGGTTTCACTGTGTTAGCCAGGATGGTCTCGATCTCCTGACCTCGTGATCTGCCCGCCTCGGCCTCCCAAAGTGTTGGGATTACACGTGTGAGCCACCGCGCCTGGCCAGCATTTGAATTTTTAAAGTTTCCTAGGTGACTATAAAATACAGTTAAATTTAAGAAACACTGATTTAAACTGTTACTCAATGAAAAGTGTTCAGTGAATATATTATCTATTTCTGTGTAGTTTTTTTATGATACTGATTTTTTTGAAATGTGAATGTTAATCAAATATTAAGCCTTCTTAGAAACATAAAAAATTAAGAACTCATTATATATTTCTTAAAATGAAGACTCTACAACTACTCAAGCTGTCTCTTGTATATAGACTTTCACATATTTAAAGTGACATATACATACTGAAATTATAAAGATAATTTTTAATTTGGGAAGTAGTAGTGACATCTCTTAGTGTGAATATAATTTGTAATTCTCAACAAAATAGATTTCTCATGTCCTCTGAACACACCAAGGCAAATTCACTCATGTGATTTCACAACGTACCTGAGGGTAGAACTGTCAACTAATAGATTGTACACATCCTCTTATGGACTGAAACATCTCACCTAACAAAATATGCCCATACAACAGTGTCATAGGCCAACCCCTATTACATGCTACATCATGTCCTACTCCTTTGCTACTGAGTATTGTGGAAGAACTGTAACATTATAAATTAGGCTCCCCAGCTGTGACCAAGCAACTGATAAAATTTCTTCACTTTAGTTAACACTAAACTTTCAATCAGTCCTGCCTGACTTTTCAAAGAAAAAACAGGCCTACCTTATGCAGCCATGTGTAAAGTTTTAAAACAGGAGTTGCTGCATACCATGAATGCTAGCCTTTTAACAGATCTTAGACTGCATCCTTTAAAAAAGATCCTCCCTTCTCTCTACCATATGGAACTTTGGAAGTGAAAAGGAGGCTCTAGATAACATACTACTTAAAACACTTCCAAAGTTATACAGTATGTACAACTATACCCAGAAATACAAAACTCCCCACAAAGATAACTTATAATTTTAAGACAATCCTAATTATTTTATAGTCCCCTTCCCATCCGGTATGTTGTATTTTCTATCTAGTATTTCTCTTAGGGGAAAGATGATGAAAGAGCCTTTATTTTAGCCAGTGTTACCTCAACTATATTATGCATGTGAGGAAGCAGGCGATCCATTCGAACTTCGAGCAACATCACAAGTGCTCGGCACACATTTTTCCGTACCTCTGGTTCTTCATCACCAGCTAATGCAAAGAGATTCTGTTGCACAAGAAATAATTTTTTCTAGTTTTAGAAAGGCTTACACACAAGTTACAAGTAATCTGCAAGTTGGTGACATTTAAAGAAACCCTGCGAAGGTACCAAAAACTGACTGAATTGGCCTACAATATTAGATTATAAGAATTAAATGTGAAATGATAACTGACAAAGATTATGATTTTGATGAAAGATGAAGAGCTATTCTTTTCTGATAGAGTACAATCAATTGTACTTTGAGGAAATTTTTAGTTTTTAAGAAACCATGTCATTAGGACATAGGAGCATTTGTTTGCTCACCCAGAAGCAGAGACAAAAGACTATTCCCTACCAACCCTGATTTTTAAGGTGAGAAGTGGTAATAGATTCAAGATTTATAAAAAGGTGATACAGATTCATAATCGACAAATATTAATATATACTGATTTTCTAACTTAACCCTAAAGTGATGTTCAATAAAATTAGTAATACGTATTATGCTGTTCCTGTCTGCAAGGTAAAAAGCAATGTCTGAATGGATAATAGACTATTTTGTTTAATCTTCAAAACTCTAAGATGTTATTATTCAATTTTACAAATAAGGAAAGAAATTAATAGAAGTTAAGTAACTTGAAAACCAGCAGAAGATCTGAATCTGGCTTTCATGGAATCAGAGTTCACACACTCATTTCCCTATACCAACAAGCTTCCACTAGAAGAAAAAGACATCTCTCAGAGTGGGGATGTGAGAGGAAAACCAATGAAGCCTTCCTCATGTCACACATAAAGTCTTACTTTATTTACACATACATGTATTAAAAGCAGTAAAACAAGCATTTAAAAAGTAAGTAACATCCAATGTGTCCCACTGTCTTTTTCCGGGAAATCACAGAAATCTCTACAAAATGAACCTAAAATCTCATTACAAGAAAGAGGAGAAATTCAATGATCAAATGGGACACTGTGTGAAGTACTATTGCAGCATTTTTAAAATGTTGATTTCCCCAAGTCCTGCTTCCACATTTGACACTCAAAACTACGTAGTTCCTGCTTTAATTGTATTTTACATAGAAAAGAGCACTGTTTTCTCAGCAGGCATTGCCATTAACAGTACCTCCTCCATTAAATTTTATTAGAAGATTTCATTAATTTACTCTAGAGAACAGCAACTGGGTTGGGGGTGGGGATATCCAATGCCATCATCTTGCATTTGTCAGTTTTGTTACTACTGTCAATGAATACCCAGTTTTGCCAAGGTTATACATTATAGCCACGTACTGGTAACCAATAAACTTTTCATTAATATGTTAGACTTAGCAGACATACCATGAAAACAATGGCAAGTGAAGAAAATTAGTTTACTTATTCACTTGGCAAACTGCTATTGAGGGCCTACTATATGTTAGAGGCACTTCCTCTAGAGGTTTACTGTTTTTGTAGGGTGGAGAACTGGCTAAATCCTGTAGTACTATCAAGTAGTAAACAAATATTAACATATTTAATAGTAAAGCAAAATATTTTAAAATGTTAGAAAATGTTTCTGCCTCACTTGCTGAGTACAGTCCTATGAAATTTTTATTTTCAGAGATAATTCAATTTCATTTATTTTAGATTATATTTCCTTATAAGGTGCTGGTTTGTCTATCACTGTCCCCTTTATTTAACTGTGAAAGAGTAATACCAAAAGAAAACACCAGGATATAATTGCAACAGAAATACTACTATTAATACTTTAATAGCTAACATGAAGTGCTTGCTTACTCTGTGGCAGGCATTGTTCCAACTTACTTATATCAACTAGGTTTATAACAATCCAACAAGGTAGGTCAATTATTGACTCATTTTACAGATGATATAAAGAAAACATCAGTTAAATAAAGCATCTAAGGTTAAAAGCTACTAAACTGAGAAGCTGGGATTTGAACACCAATAGTCTACTCCAGACCTCTAGTATTATCCACTACATTATACCACCTCTAGGCTAGACTGAAAGAAAACACCTTGCAGGCATAAAATTTAAGTATCCCTAGTATCAAACACAGTATCTGTTCCATAGCAGGTAGTAGTCAGTAAAACTATTTAAGACACATTTTGGTTTTAACTTGTAAATGGCTAAAAGATCTTTATGGCTACTACTCTTAGTCTATTGGTAAAAGATGCTCAGAAAGAAGCTGGTCAATTTAAGTGATGAGAAAAAAAGTAACATAACCCGCCCCCACTCTTCCTTATAATTTCCCAACAGTAGTATCAGCAGTCTGACTTCTAAGGGACTTCTAAAATTCCATTTCATGAAAATAAAAGTGAAGGTGTTTAAGGAACTTTAACAATCCTTTTAATTGTTATCAAGTGGCAGAGATTTTGAAAAGAAATTGTGGTGCTTATGGTTCCTGGCCAGAAAATTATGCTTTCTTTCCGCTTTTATCAGAAAGTTCAAAATACCTTTAAGAGTCTATTATTCCTGATGCCTCTAATTTTACAATGGAAACCAATGGAAAATACTGTCCTTGTAGTCTGTGCCTTCAGATTCTACCAAATCAACTTAATCTAACCTCACCAATTTTTCGCATTTCAAAAGCTGCATGAGCTGAGGGACTTGGTTTCCATAGGCCATTTGAACAGTATATTGAAGGAAAAATTTTTTGAAGTAGTCAAGATACTAAACATCCCCCGCCACCAAAACCAGTGTTTGTAGAATGATACAAGTAGAAAAATTAGTAAAAGTGCTTTCTCAGCTAACAAAAGTTAGTCTATCTCATATCCAGTTTTAATACTATCAGAAATCATTTAATTAAATATTGGGTTTAGAATTATAAATGATTCTTGTTTTAAAGCAAAACTACACGCAGTTAGCATCACCTAACCTTCTCAAAAAAACAGTTGGGGGTGGGGAGGGAGACAAGAACAAGTCTTACCTCAATAAAAGAATCAATGTGCAACATCAGAGCTTGAGTCCTACTGATGATAAACTGATTGACACACGCAACAGCGTGAGACCTAGAAACAAAGTTTAAAATTTAACATATGCTGATTGTAACTTTGTTCTATCTATAGAAAATTGGTAAAAACATTCCTCCATAAAAATATTACGGTATGTCTATCAATATACCCACTAAAAAGAATAAGTCAAACTTCTGTATCAACAAGGAAAGAATTTGAATGATATATTAAGTGCAAAATGCAAGTTGCAGAGCAATATGTATTTCTAAGCAACTGAAAAATGTTAGAAAGGACATGTGCAAATTTTTAATAGTGCATACCCCTAAAGAGTGGAGGCTGGGGAGGGGCAAATTTTTTTTTTTTTTAAGATACCTACAGATTTAAAAATGATAGGTAAACATTCCTTTTGAAACTAAAAATGGAGAATAGTCCATGTGTTCTGGTCAGCAGTTCTTATTGGCACCACCTTTAAAAATTTACTCTTAATCTAATCATTTCTCACTGCTTTCACTTCTCTCATCCAAGCCATGATCTCTGATCCCTTACTAGGGTTAATGAAATAGGCTGTACTTGGTTTCCTGACTTCCATTGTGCCAAACCCCACTACAGCCTGTTTGACACACACAGACCACACTATACTCTCATTCAGATTGCTGCAATAAAACAATCTACTTTTTCTACAAAAGGTCAAACAGTAAATATTTTAAGCTTCGTGGGCCACATGAAGACCTTTGTTGTCATTTTTTTCCCTCTTAATTACAACCTCTTAAATTTAAAAATCATCCTTACCTTGCAGGTCATGGGCTAAATTTGGCTCCATGGGACATAATTTGCTGACTACTTGCCTAGACATTCCTTTATACTGTGGCTCCTCCCTTACCCCCTAACTTCAATTCCCATTATGCTGCTACAGCCCAAAGTTTCTTTCTTTTGTCACTCTAAAAGGCTGATTCCTAATTCCAGAGACTTCTCACTTGCTGTTCTGTCTTAAACATTCTTCACCACCTTTCAGACTCACTTCCTTACTTTGTTCAGTCTTTGCACAAATGTTTCCTTTACAGAGAGCCATTTATATAAAGTATCTTTGAATCACTGTCTATCCCTGATCTCGTTATTTTTCCATTGTACTTATCACTGTATGAAATCATATTACTTATTCATTATCTGTCCTGTCTCCTCTTCTGAAATATAACCCCATGAAAACCTTTCTTTGTCTTAACCACTGTGCCAAAAACAGTTGATTTTTGGTTCTGCAGTTACAGCAAAGCACATAAACATTTACTAAGATAACATTAAGTGAAAAAAGCATACTATGGGGAGCTCAACCACTTAAATGTGCAACACAGGGTAAGCTGCCAATGCTTTAAAGTCTGTTTTTCTCATTCTATAAAACTACTACTGGCTGGGCGCAGTGGCTCACGCCTGTAATCCTAGCACTTTGGGAAGCCGAGGCAGGCAGATCACTTAGGTCAGGAGTTCTAGACCAGCCTGGCCAACACTGAAACCCCGCCTCTACTAAAAATACAAAAATTAGCCAGGCCTGGTGATGCATGCCTGTAATCCCAGCTACTTGGGAGGCTGAAGCAGGAGGCAGGAGAATCGCTTGAATCCGGGCAGTGGAGGTTGCAGAGAGCCGAGATCACGCCACTGTACTCCAGCCTGGGCGATGGAGTGAGACTCGGTCTCAAAAAAAAAAACAAACCCAAAAAACTCTGTCTCAAAAACAACAACAACAACCTACAATTCATTCATCTGTTGGGGGGATTAAACTACATGAGCTAATACATATGTTAAGTACTTGGCATAGTAAACAAATGGAAAAAAAATACAATAAAGTCTTTTAAAGGGCCTTTAAATCAACAACAAAAATATTTTAACTTGCATTTTTTTTGTGTGCATGTGAGGCAAAATTTAAAGGCAGAAATCTCTCCTATCCCCAACCTCCAGAGGCACCTACTACTAGCCTCCCCAAACAATTTTTAGAAACTTGGGAACAGTTAGGATTTACATTTTAAATTTAAAAAGTTTGATATGCTTTCTTTAGAAGTTTAATATAGTTTCTATACATCAGCAATGAAGAAAAAAACTAGAAAGTGTAACTTAAATGCTACCATTTACAATAGTATCATAAGACCAAGTGCCTGGGAATACATTTAATATAATATGTTCAAAGCCTCTAAAAAGAAAAGTATAAAACTTTATTAAAAACAAGCAATTGGCCGGGCATGGTGGCTCATGCCTATAATCCCAGCACTCTGGGAGGCTATGGCGGGCGGATCACCTGAGGTCAGGAGTTCAAGACCAGGCTGGCCAACATGGTGAAACCCCATCTCTACTAAAAATAAAAAAATTAGCTGGGAGTGATGGCATGCGCCTGTAATCCCAGCTACTTGGGAGGCTGAGGCAGGAGAATCGCTTGAACCTGGGAGGTGGAGGTTGCAGTGAGCAGGGATAATGCCATTGCACTCCAGTCTGGGAGACAAGAGCGAAACTCTGTCTCAAAAAAAAAAAAAGCAATTAGTATTGTGAAAATGACAATTTCTCCTAAGTTGATCTACAAATTTAATGTTATTCCAATGTAAATTCCAACAAGGCTTTTCATAAAACTTGACAATTCTAGAATTTATAAGGAAGAGAAAAGGCATTCCTACTGTCCTACTGTAAGCTCTAAATATCATTTCCCAATAAAAGGAATCAGATCTAGCCCAGAAATACAGATGATAAACTTGGAATGCTATGGATATCTGTGTATATAAAAATAAAACTTCCTTGTATTGATTTCTGGTAATCAAAGGCAATAACAAAGGCAGAGTAATTACTCATGTCACATATTCATAATCAACATCAATTTGTTAATTAGATCTGATACTAAATAAATGGCATTTGTTTGTGAAGAATGAATTTTTTTCCAATATGATCTCTTCCTTATAGATTATTAGAAAATATTCCCCCTAGAAACATCTGAGGTATTTAGTAAGCTCAGAGTAATTCTGCTAAGTCATGTATATTTTCAATTCTAATTTCTCATCCTGAAAGTCTGCATATTCCAGGTCAAATTCTGATTTTTAGCCTTTCTTCAACTCATATTTTTATAAAGTAAAACTGTTTTTATTTATTTTTTTGAGATGGAGCCTCACTCTGTCACCCGGAAGGGAGTGCAGTCGTGCAATGTCGGCTCACTGCAACCTCCGCCTCCTGGGTTCAAGTGATTCTCCTGCCTCAGCCTCCCGAGTAACTGGGATTACAGGTGCATGCCACCATGCCAGGCTAACTTTTGTATTTTTAATAGAGATAGGGTTTTGCCATGTTGGCCAGGCTGGTCTCCAACTCCTGACCTCAGGTGATCCACTTGCCTCAGCCTCCCAAAGTGCTGGGATTACAGGCGTGAGCCACTATGCCCTGCCATTTATTATTTTAAAAGTTCTGCCAAATTTATATGTTGTAAAACTGTAGGCCTTATTTTCATTCCATTCTGGGACAGAATATAAATTTACCTTATAAATAGGAGTAACATTACCCAAAATTTTTTTCAAGTTGAGATAAGCCAGAACACAATAAAAATATGGAAAAATTATCTTAATATAGTTTGAGCTGTTTGTACAACTCTTTCCTTGCTGTGTAGAAATTCATTGCAATATGTTATAAACTTTTTTTATTTTGAGACAGAGTTTTGCTCTTGTTGCCCATGCTGGAGTTGCAATGGCACGATCTCGGCTCACTGCAACCTCCACCTCCCGCGTTCAAGTGATTCTCATGCCTCAGCCTCCCGAATAGCTACAATTACAAGCGCCCGCCACCACGTCCAGCTAATTTTTTGTATTTTTAGTAGCCACAGGGTTTCACCATGTTGGCCAGGCTAGTCTTGAACCCCTGACGTCAGGTGATCCACTGCACCCAGCCTAAACTTCAAGTAACTGCAACTTGTTAAAAAAAGAAAAAAGCCTCAAAACACTCCAATTTTTGCTCTAAGATATATCAGAATTCAATTTGAAGCTTTAGCCTTGAAACAGCAATGGAATAAAATAAAGGGCCCATTAATACACCTATGCACGCATATAACTAAGCATATAACAGAGGTGACATTTTAAAATGATGGGGAAAAGGGACTTCATAGTGACAGCAAGAAAAGTTACCTAAATGGAAAAGACAGAATGTTTATCTATCTCGTAACACACCCACAAATGCCTGATACATTAAGCTCTTTTTTTTCTGAGATGGAATCTTGCTCTGTCTTCCAGGCTGGAGTGCAGTGGCACAATCTCAGCTCACTGCAAGCTCCGCCTCCCGGGTTCATGCCATTCTCCTGCCTCAGCCTTCCGAGTTGCTGGGACTACAGGCGCCTGCCACTATGCCCGGCTAATTTTTTGTATTTTTAGTAGAGGTGGGGTTTCACCATGTTAGCAAGGATGGTCTCGATCTCCTGACCTCGTGATCCACCTGCGTTGGCCTCCCAAAGTGCTGGGATTACAGGTGTGAGCCACCGCGCCCGGCCATATTAAGCTCTTAAATGTCAAAAAGCCCTTAATATTTTAAACTCTTAGTAAAGACAAAAAGGGATTAAGATACTCTCTACACAAATAACTGATAAAGGATGAGAATTCCTGTAAATCAACGGAGTACAAATAACCTAGTAGAAAAAAGGAAGAGACAAGAACAAGATAAAGGCAATAAACATACAAGATTTTCAACATCATTAATGATAGCAGAGTATTATCAAGACCATAATGAAACACCAAATATCTATTTTATCGGCAACACTTAAAAAATATGCTAATTGTCATGCAATGGAGTATTACAGAGGAGTCAAAATGAGCTATAGTGATTCAGTACAGATGAATGCAACGTAACATTAAAGTTGCCTACGTCTACATTCAGTACTGTGCAGTTCTTACAATGCTAAAAACTAAGATATGTATCACCCTTTGCATATGCATGCAATGAAATTATCTATCAAGAAATGTAAGGGAAATATGAAATTGGGATTTAGATGTAGACTGTTGTCAAGGTCTTCATTTTGTTTCAGGTGGTGGATCTGATTGCTTATGTTATTAAAAATAATATAGGCCGGGCGCGGTGGCTCACGCTTGTAATCCCAGCACTTTGGGAGGCCGAGGCGGGCGGATCACGAGGTCAGGAGATCGAGACCACGGTGAAACCCCGTCTCTACTAAAAACACAAAAAATTAGCCGGGCGTGGTGGCGGGCGCCTGTAGTCCCAGCTACTGGGAGAGGCTGAGGCAGGAGAATGGCGTGAACCCAGGAGGCGGAGCTTGCAGTGAGCCGAGATCGCGCCACTGCACTCCAGCCTGGGTGAAAAAGCAAGACTCCGTCTCAAAAAAAAAAAAAAAAATATATAACTAAAGGCTAAATACAAGTAGGCCATGATGAGAATGTTATCAACTAAGAATAATTCAATTCTGAGTACTTCAAAAGTCTGATAAAATGGTTCTTATTTTTAAATTGTTTAGTCATTGCTTATAGAACTAGGTAATATAGTTTCCTATACTCTAATTTTATATTCTTGAAGTCCAACAGTTATGTTGAGAGAGAACGCTTAAGAGTACATAGCAAATGCCAGTTAAACTATATTAATAAGGTATTAAATAATGTAGAATGACATCATATTAAAGATGGATGATACATTTATTATATATTTATAGCAGATAGTTATTTACCCAAATATACATTAAAAAGAAAAATGCTAAAAGTATGTACAACAGAATCTCAAATGAGTATTAATCAACACTCATGGAATGGAATTTTTTTCCAGACAGGGTCTTATTCCATCACTCAGGCTAGAGCACAGTAGCTCACTGCAGCCTTGAATTCCTGGGTTCAAGTGATTCTCCTGCTTGAGCCTCCAGAGTAGCTAGACTATAGGCACACACATCACTACACTCGGCTAATTTTTTAAACTTATTTTTTGTAGAGAAAGGGTCTTGCTATGTTGCCCAGGCTGATCTCTAACTCCTGGCCTCAAGCAATCCTCCTGCCCTCAAGCAATCCTCCTGCCTCAGCCTCCCAAAGCGCTGTGATTTTAGGTGAAATATTTCTGAATTGCTCAACTTTACCTAATATTTTAATCAAATGACCATCTACAAAATAAAAATCGTGAAAAAATATTTATTAATATTTAATATCCAGCAATGGTGTTATCAATTACCAGAAATATAGTTTTTGGATTTTTTCTGTTTTTCTTTTTTGAGACAAGGTCTCGTTCTGTCACCCAGGCTGGAGTGCAGTGGTACGATCTCAGTCCACTGCAACCTCCTCCTTCTGGGCTTAAGCAATCCTCTCACCTCCGCCCTCCAAGTAGCTGGGACCACAGGTGTGTGACACCATGCCCAGCTAATTTTTATATTTTTTGTACAGATGGGGTCTCATCATGTTGCCCAGGCTGGTCTTGAACTCCTGAACTCAAGCGATCCACCCACCTGGGCCTCCCAAAGTGTTAGGATTACGGGCATGAGCCACCAGTCCCAGCTGTTTTTTTAATTACTGAGAATCAGTCACAAAAAGTGAAGTAGGTGTATTACCACATTTTCATTATCTTAGTTAAAATGTTAAAAGGGGGAAACTTCCTGGAAACGTTAACTCCTATCAACTATGCCAGAAATAACAACATTATTATAATGTTGTAATAATGGAAAACCAAATACCTGCATGTTCTCACTTATAAGTGGGAGCTAAACATTTGGTACACAACCACATAAAGATGGGAACAACAGACACTGGGGAATACAAGAAGGGGGAGGGAGAGGGCCAAACCAGCTAATGGGTACTACGCTTACCACCTAGGTGATGGATTCGTTTGTACTCTGAAACCCCAGCATCACGCAATATGCATTTTTAACAAACCTGCACATGTATCCCAATTCTAAAATCAAAGCTTAAAAAAAAAAAAAAAAAAAAACAACCCACAACTAATCCTGGCCTTAAATAAAGGAAGTTAGAAGATGCCTGTTAACTATCATGAATATAATTAACCACTGTAAAAGGCACAAAACCTTTATCATGTTTAACAAAAATTTCCTCACAAAGAGTCAACATTTCACAGGTTTTGTTACTGAAGTAGTCAATTTCAATTAAGTAAGTTCACCTCTCTGGAACATCCAATATCTTTTGCTAATGTCAAAAACATTAGGTAATGAAAACTAAGATAATGGTCAGGTTTATATCAGAGTTAATCAATTAGTACTGGCAATATAAGTACCTTATTTTTGGACTACTATGCTTGAAGAACTGTAAAAATTTGGGAATCATGATGTTGAGAGGACGATCTAAAACATCACTATCTAAAATCTCAGCAGAATCTTCACAAATCTTCTGAAGGGCACCAAATGCTCCCTGTAAGAGACACATTTAAATTATTAGAATTTGTTAAAAATGAAGCCATTTGAAAACAAACTGAAGAATGCTGATTAATTTGTATGGACTAATGTTCTCAGCCCTCATAAATGCCTTCTAAAATCCATAAATTTAATCATTCAATTTTTTTTTTTTTTTTTCTTTTTTGAGACGGAGTCGATCTGTCGCCCAGGCTGGAGCGCAGTAACACAATCTTGGGTCACTGCAACTTCTGCCTCCCGGGTTCAAGTGACTCTCCTGCCTCAGCCTCCCGAGTAGCTGGGATTACAGGTGCCTGCCATTGTGCCCAGCTAAGTTTTGTATTTTTAGTAGAGATGGGGTTTCACCATGTTGGCCAGGCTGGTCTCAACTCCTGACCTCAGCTGGTCTGCCGGCCTCAGCCTCCCAAAGTGCTGGGATTACAGGTGTGGGCTACCATGCTGGCTCTAATATTCAATTTTAAAACAAATTATTACATCATTGAGTATGTAAAAATCTCAGTTAAAATACAAGGGTATATTTTAGTTTTAGCATTAAATGACTTAGAAGTGGAGGATATTTTGGTTGGCCGGAATTAAATACCAGTTTGTTTAAATTAAATATAAAACTCTACATTTACATAGAAGAGTAACCACTGTAATACTTTTCTTTTTGAAGCACAGAGAGGTCATTAATACCCCTAAAAAGTTACTTAGGCCAGACGTGGCTCACGCCTGCAATCCCAGCACTTTGGGAGGCCAAGGCAGGTGGATTACCTGAGGTCAGGAGTTCGAGACCAGCCTAGCCAACATGGTGAAACCCCATCTCTACTAAAAACAAAAAAATTAGCTGGGCGTGGTGGTGCATGCCTGTAATCCCAGCTACTCTGGAGGCTGAGGCATGAGAATCACTTGAACCTGGGAGGCAGAGGGTACAGTGGGCCGAGATGGCACCACTGTAGCCTGGGTGACAGAGCGAAACTCTGTCTCAAAAAAAGAAAAAAAAAAGTTACTTACATATAGAAAAAAAAAGTTACTTACATATAAAAGTATTCACTGGGTAACTCGTGACAAAATCTGTTGCAAGGGCAGGCAATGCAAATTGGCAACCATTTTCCTATAACCATTTTAATACTAAAGGGGATAATCCAGAGCCTTTGTACATAACATGTAACCTACTAGTTACCCACCCACCTACTTCACTGTTTATATTATATAATGCCATCAGCAGCAACTTGATGCTTATTCTCCATAGTACAGTTTTAAAGTGTCCAACAGAAGGTAAAATCCTTTAAGGAAATTACCCAACATCCTTTTAGATTTTATAATATCTTAAAAATATTAAATCTGAAAATATTTTTAAGCCTAAAATTTAATCAATATATTAAATTTCAGTCTTCAATTTAATATGCATTAAATATCAGGAATTTTAATTGTCATGCTAAAATAGTCATATTTAATTATTAAGGTTTTTTTTTTAAAGCTTTACTTCTGAAAGCCTATTACATCAAATTAAATGTGAACTTGTTACCCACGTGGCAATTAAAAATTTCAAATAAGAACAAACATTTAACTATCACTCCATACCAACATTTGGAAAACCACTATCTTTAGTTCAGATGGATGAGAATATTGTTTATTTACAGTATGACTTCTATATAGTACACTACCTCAACAATTTCACAATTACTGCAGCTTAAATTTTTTATTCTTGGAAAGCACTTGCTTAAAATTTTGATCTTCTTTTATGTTATTACCATCACACCAAAGCACTATTTAGATGCAATCAACTGTCACATGATGACTTATTATTTAGCTTATCTGTAATCTATAATCTTATCAGTGTATTTCCAAAGCTTTTTTGTTTTGTTTTGTTTTGAGATGGCTGGGGTGCAGTGGTGCAATCTCAGCCCAGTGCAATCTCCGCCTCCTGGGTTCAAGTGATTCTCCTGCCTCAGCCTCCCAAGTAGCTGAGATTACAGGCATTCGACACCATGCCTGGATAATTTTTTATTTCAGTAGAGATGGGGTTTCACCATGTTGGCCAGGCTGGTCTCTCAAACTCCTGACCTCAAATGATCCACCTGCCTCAGCCTCCCAAAGTGCTGGGATTACAGGTGTGGGCCACCACAGCCTCCTGAGTAGCTGGGACCACAGGCACACATCACCACACCTGGCCAATTTCTTCTAATAGGGTTTTACCACATTGCCCAGGCTGGTCTTGAACTCACGGAATCCACCCACCTAGGCCTTGGGATTATAGGTGTGAGCCACCATGCCCGATTGTTTTTTTTTTTCCCTTTTAGGTTAGGTTATTCCTGTGGGGTTTTTTTTGTTGTTGACAGGTTATTCCTGTGCCTGCCCTGCCTTCAACCTCCGCTCTTTGAGAGGTAGAGGAGTCACTGCTTTATAGAGTCAAAACACCAAATATGGTTTCCACAAAAAATAGATTTCTACCCAAATCTGAAGCCTGTTAATTAAAGAAATACTTAAGTATCCACTAACCATGAGAAATCATCCTCTCTCCCCAAACGAAAAGGATGCTAGTGATCTAATCAGTGGCAAAAACAAAACAAAACAAAACGAAAACAAAACAAAAAAAACCCACAGGTCAGAGTTAATGTATGATTAAAACTAAGACAATGGTCTGGCACAGTGCCTCACACCTGTAATCCTAACACTTTGGGAGGCTGAGACAGGTGGATCATTTGAGGCCAGAGGTTCAAGACCAGCCTGTCCGACATGGTGAAACTCTGTTTCTACTAAAAATACAAAAAATTAGGCGGGTGTGGTGGCTCATGCCTGTAATCCCAGCTACTCGGGAGGCTAAGGTGGGAGAATCACTTGATTCTGGGAGGCAGAGGTTGCACTGAGCCGAGATTGCGCCACTGCACTTCAGCCTGGGCAACAGAGTGAGACCCTGTTTGAAACAAACAAACAAAAAAAAACGAAGACAAGTTTAGTGAAGTGCAGTGGCTCATGCCTGTAATCCCAGCACTTTGGGAGGCTGAGGCTGGAGGACTGCTTGAGCTCAAGAGTTCAGGGTCAGCCTGAACAACAGCGAGACCCCATCTCTACCAAAAGAAAAGAAAAAATTAGTCTAGCATGGTAGCACACGCCTGTAGTCCCCACTACCTGGGAGGCTGATGTAGGAGGATTGTTTGAGCCCAGGAGGTTGAGGTGAGCTATGATGGTGCCACTGCACTCCAGCCTGGGCGACAGGGTGAGACCCTGTCTTAAAAAAAAAAACAACAACAAAAAACACAAGTTCAGCATCCCTTAGATATCTCACATAAGAGGCATAAAAACAATTTAGAGAAGCTAAGAAAGTACTCATGGTCCAGGAATTTGGTAAATTTCATTCTATCTTTAACTGATTAAGCTTGACAAAAACTGTTTATTACATACATATACATCCAAGAACAATTTTAGAACAGAAAAGCAAGATATGTCCTTGTGTGAAATATAGTAAAAGAGGTTTACAATGTAACGGTTTTTATAGAAAAATAAATGATTTACAAATGTAATATAACACAAAGGTAACTTTAGGTTTCTAAGTTTTGAGAAGCTGTATGTTTCAGAGGAAATATTTTTCCCAAAAGCTGCTAATACACAACATGACAAGAAAAACAGAAAAAACCCAATTATGTATGAAACAAATATCCTTACCTCACAGGTATTATAATCTTCAGAATCCAACAGGCTACAGAGTTTTGGTAAGAGGTCAGGCCAATTCTGCAATTCTCCCTTGGAGGCTATAGTTGTGATCAAAATACCTTGAACAAAAACACACTTCTTTAGGAAATCCAACAGCATTATGGCAGGTATTGCCATGTGAGCAACTGTGTGCATAAACACATTTTATGTAAATAATAACATTTGGCCAGGCATGGTGGCTCATGCTGTAATCCCAGCATTCTGGGAGGCCGAGGTGGGCAGATATCTTGAGCCCAGGAATTCCAGACTGGCCTGGGCAACATGGTGAAACCCTATCTCTACTAAAAATACAAGAAAATCAGCTGGGCGTGATGGTACGCGCCTGTGATCCCAGCTATTCAGGAGGCTGAAGTGAGAGGATCACCTGAGTCAAGGACGTCGACGCTGCAGTGAGCCATGACTATGAGACCACACTCATGCCTGGGCAGAGTGAGACCTTGTCTCAAAAAATTAGTAACACTCACCAACAACACCCATATCACCATTGCGTACCTTGTGGAAAAAAAATCTCACATAAACCAGATCTGTTTTTAATACTGTTTTTCAACATTTCACCCTCTAAGGTTTTTTGAGTTAAATTTACCAAGTATAAGAATCCAACTTCTTTTTCTGCCATAATACCAAGAATAGCTCCACCAATTAAAATTAATTCTAATGGCTGGGCACAGTGGCTCACACCTGTAATCCCAGCACTTTGGCAGGCTGAGGCGGGTGGATCACATGAGGTTGGGAGTTCAAGACCAGCCTGACCAAACATGGAGAAACCCCATCTCTACTAAAAATACATAATTAGCCGGGCATGGTGGTGCATGCCTATAATCTCAGCTACTCAGGAGGCTGAGGCAGGAGAATCGCTTGAACCTGGGAGGCGGAGGTTGCGGTCAGCCAAGATCATGCCACTGCACTCCAGTCTGGGCAACAAGAGCGAAACTCTGTCTCAAAAAAAAAAAAAAATTCTAATTTATCCATACAAAAGAGTAGAAAGAAAATAGGCCAAAATGTTAGCAGCACTTAACACTGGGTGACGAATTTATGAGTCTGTTAGGTTCAAACAGAAGACACATTAAGATGCTAAAAATAGCCCCCTGACTTAATCTGGAACCAGAGCCAAGGACCATGGTAGGAAAAACTTAAGTAGATGAGTATCACTTGAGAATAATCCTGTATGTTTCACTGCTTACAACACTCTCACTCATGTAGGCAGGCTACATACTCCTACAACAGTTCCCACTTACTTGATCAAGAATGAGTCGCCAGAAAGGCGATCTTGGAGGCTGGGTGGCCCGTGCTCACTGATCATGTTGTTCTGACTGAATGGATTATCTCAACTTGTTATGCAGTAGAGTTGTGATAGTCAATGAATTATGCAAATACACACAAATGTAAGGAAAGTTTTGTGTTAATACAAACACAAGGACAACAGAAAGGTTTTGTGTTAATATTTTTTTCTGCCTTAGTAAACATATTAGTGATATAATATGCTTAGTGATTATGGATCTTTTAGTGCCAGAAGAGTAGAAACTCTGACAATAGGCAAATATATATGCATTCTAAGCTGTAAAATATGAGTGTACAAAAATGAAAATTCTTCATAGGGTTATTTTGAAAATTCAATTGGATATATAGAACATGCCTGGCATCTAGTAATTTACTGAACAACAAATAACACCATGTGTATAAATTTTCTGGCTTTAGTTTTGAGAAGGTTGCTCTCAATGATAAAGAACTAAAAAAGAATCTAGAAAGTAAAGCTGCTGGCAAATTTATTCTCCACACACAAAAAAATTAAATTGTATAGTAAGAATTAATGTACTGATAGTATTTTCAAGATATAGCCCTTACAATAAAATAGCCTTCCATTAAGATCCAAAATCAGCAAGATCTGATTCTTCCTGCAAATTAGTCTTTCCTAAAGTTAAAATATAAAAGAAATAAGGGAATGAGAAAGATCTGGATCTGTCTAAAAAAACCAAGCATAACTTAAAAAAGACTACAAACAAGCAATAAACAACAAAAATTAAACCCAATCTACAACTTGGTACTAACAAACTGCTCACATTCATTACTTCTGTTAACAGAACACTAAAGAATGTTGATGGACTAACAAACTTATCTGGACCCATAATCTCACCTAAGCATGAAGAAGTATCTAATACCTAGCATAGCTGCAAAAAGTGGGAAGTGACACATACTTCTCAGTATTTATAACAAGTATGGGAATGAAATCAGTGGGCATGGCAACACCTATTAAAATCTTAAAAATGTTTAAACACACTTTGACCCAATAATGCCAAATACACAAATTAATCCTATACAAATTTTCCTGTAAGTGTACAAACATATACAAAAGAATATTCATTGAAATAATAAAATTACAAACAAACTGTATACTCTCTAAACAAGAGAAACATCTTTACTTCATCTGATGAATTACCTCACAGTCATTAAGATGTGGTCCCTTCCAAATACTTCCTTGATAAGATTCCCAACATGTATTGTTAAGGTTAATAAAAATTTTAAAAGCCAAAGCTGCTAGTCTATTTTTATAATCAGTAGTCTTTTAATTAAAATATTTAAGTATTGTAAATATTATTAATAGATGCTAAGAAATACAAAAATAACACATGGTCCTTGCCCTTAAGGAGCTCAGTCAGGCACTCTCCGACCCCAACACGTGGCATGGTCTGGAGACATTTTTGGTTGCTACAGCAGGGTATGTGGCTGCTGCTGGTATCCAGTGGGTAGAGGTCAGGTGTGCTGATTAACATCCTGTAGTGCACAGACAAAATAGCCCAACAACAAAGAATTATCCAGTCCAAAATGTCACGTGCTGAGGTTGGAAACTCTGGTCTAGAGGAACAGAGTCCTACATCAACTGATAATGCAGAGTCAGAGTACTTGCACTACTATATATATACCAAGAATTTTCTGTAAAGGTTAATAAGTGATGAAGAGTCTGTTGCCAATTCTTAGAGATGATTTTCAGAAACTCCAAAAAATTATTTCACTTACAAAATATGTTCCCAGAAGTGTTTTAAATCTTTTTCTCATGTAAACTAAGATTAGGCAATTTGGGTGATTAAAAAAAAAAAAAAACTTCCCAGATTTGTTGGAAAGCACCAATGTGTTTAAATAACTCATCAATTTTCCTGAAGCAAAACAAACAAAACAACAACAAAATTATAAAGTACTTTAGAGTCTTTTTTTTTTTTTTTTTTGAGACGGAGTCTCACTCTGTCATCCAGGTTGGAGTGCAGTGGCGCGATCTTGGCTCAGTGCGAGCTCTGCCTCCCAGGTTCACGCCATTCTCTTGCCACAGCCTCCCGAGTAGCTAGGACTACAGGTGCCCACCACCACACCCGGCTAATTTTTTGTATTTGTAGTAGAGACAGGGTTTCACCACGTTAGCTGGGATGGTTTCGATCTCCTGACGTCGTGATCCACCTGCCTCGGTCTCCCAAAGTGCTGGGATTACAGGCATGAGCCACCGCACCCGGCCAATACTTTAGAGTCTTAATGCTGTGCCCCCAAAATAATTTCTCCCCTCTTTGGGAAGAATCTCGTCAATCATACTTTCCACCACCTTCACTAATACATATCAAAAAGTGGGGTGGAGGTGGGTGTGAAGGGAGGAGGGACAAAAATGAACTCATTTTTAGCTAACTTATTTCAAGCTCATAGCTGTTTTATCTAGTTAATATTACAGACTTTTTAAAATAGAAAATTTCACATACATACATAAAAACAGAAAAATATAATGAACTAAAGGTATCCATTAACTAGCTTCAGCAATCATTAATACATGGTCAATCTTGTTTCATCCATACTTCTACCCACAACCACCCTCACATTCCTAATTGCTTTTTTATCAAATCCCAGACATCGTGTCATTTGAAAATACACTGCAGTTATGTTTGAAGCTCCTTCATCTGTAGTAAACCAACTAAATAAAAGCTGTTTCTATACTGAAAACTGCAGTGGTCCCTCACAATTAGAATACTTAAATATCTACTTAACATAAAAAACTAAAATGAAAGACCTTCCTTTCATATTCTACTAATACACAGCAAGAAATAAAAATGCCTACATAAGTCAATTTCACCAATCTCTGTCTTAAAATAAGTCAGATGATACCTAAGTGCTTAAATAATTCCCAAGATAAAGTCAGCTCCTAAACATGTTCAAAAACCTTATGGAAGGTGAAAGTATTCATTGGGAGATAAAACCAATTCTTCTCTCCCTAGTACTATTACTTCTAACCTTTCAAATTTAAAGACACAAAGTATTGTAGTTTGAACCAAATGGCACTTAAAGATAGGTTTATAATAAAATACAGTTTAGGAAGAAACAATCTCATATCTGGTTTCTATATCCTCTCCTTTCCTTTCAGCTGAGTTGCCAACACTCAGAGGAAACCCACCTTCCTTCTAAATCCCATTCCATTTATGTACGGGGATTTCTCTCCTGGATCTGAAATGGAAAAGGCTGGCACACACTCACCATTCTTTTTAACAGTGTCAAGAGTAGGTAAAGCCTTAAGGTATATAAGAGTACATTCAAGTAATCTAGGGAGTCCTTTTTCTCAAACCACGAATGTCCTCTACCCATTAAATTTATAATCAGTGTCAATGATGGCACTGTTTAATACAAGAATATCTGGAGGGAGGTCATACAGCCAATGCTTTGTAACTAAGAGGTGAATATTTTTCAAACCCACAACAAGACAAAATAGGAACTCTTTTTTTTTTTTTTTTTGAGACAGATTTTCACTCGTCACCCAGGCTGGAGTGCAATGGCATGATCTCGGCTCACTGCAACCTCCACCTCCCGGGTTCAAGCGATTTTTCTGCCTCAGTCTCCCAAGTAGCTGGGATTACAAGCACACGCCACCACACCTGGCTAATTTTTTTGTATTTTTAGTAGAGACCGGGTTTCACCATGTCAGGCTGGTCTCGAACTCCTGACCTCAGGTGATCCATCCGCCTCGGCCTCCCAAAGCGCTGGGATTAAAGGCGTGAGCCACCGTGCCCAGCCAGGAACTCTTAATGAAAGCATGTGACTCATTTAATGGACTTTCATTTAACCAGCTTGGGTAGATTAACAGAAGCTTTTTCCAGGTCCTTGTAGAAGTTAGCTGCTTAAGCCCACGGTATACTAAAGGCTGCCCATTAGTAGGCTCCTCTTCAGTATGGCTGTTTATTACTGCTTCCATTGGTTGGCAAATGGTGTTAACCAATAGCCAGTTGTGTGTGTTTCCAAATATTTATACGAGTTACTATAATTAAGCATGTTATTCAGTATTACATAAGCTAACAGAAAGTTGTACTGCCCCTGAAAATACGCTGAACGCTCTGAAAAGACTAAAAAGTTGCTGCTGAATTACTGACAAGGCAAATATTTAAAAACAAGGGAGAAAATGTAAAAATCTAGAAACCTATAAACACTTGGGTTTTTCATAAACAATTAAAAAGTATTTCTTTACATGTAAAAGTGAAACAAGAAATTATGCATTATGCTAGGCAGAAAATAGGAACTCCAAGCCAGGCGCCATGGCTCAGGCCTGTAATCTCAGCACTTTGGGAGGCTGAGGCAGGCGGATCACCTGAGGTCAGGAGTTCTAGACCAGCCTGGCCAACATGGGGAAACCCTGTCTCCACTAAAAAGTACAAAAATTAGCCAGGCATGGTGGTGGGTGCCTATAATCACAGCTACTCGGGAGGCTGAGGCAGCAGAATCGCTTGAATCCAGGAGGCGGAGGTTGCAGTGAGTCAAGATTGTGCCACTGTACTCCAGCCTGGGCAATAGAGACTGTTTCAAAAAACAAAACAAAACAAAACAAAAAAAAACACAAAACAGAACTCTAATCTGCATGCTCAAGAAAAAGCAGTGTCCACAAATTAATATCACTTGTTGATGCCCCATTTTAACCAACTCTGATTAGGCTAAGTTTGATTAGGCTCTCCTCTTATCCAGGGTCACTGGTTTCACTGGATGAGAGAGCTTTTTACCATGATTACACCATTTCAAAAGCATTTAAAGGCAATGAAAGTTTCCCCATCACAATTTAACATGAAACAGATAAAAATTCCTAAGGAAATAATCTGTCATCTCTAAAAATGACCCAGTTACAAACAAAGTAAGCAAAACTGTTGTAATATAACTTACCAACAGTGGCTCTAATCAGAGGAGAGGAGTCACCAATATTATTTAAACATTCACTTTTAATAAAGTCTGTTACACCATTTGGGAAGTTCTGAAAGTGTGCTTTCACATTATTCTTCAAGATGAGACCACTCAATGATCTTGTGGGTTCATCTGTAATAAAATAGTAATAGTAGTGAGTTTTGAAGTAGTCTTAATTTCAAAATGTGCCGATAATAGTTTTAAAAATATTTATATTCAAAAGTTGATTGACATTCAAACTTGCTATAACCAGTTAAAATAATTATAAATGATTAACAAAAGATTAGCTCTATGATTTATAGCTCAGGGTTTTTCAATCTTGACATACTGACAATTATTTGTTGCAGGGTGCTGTCCTATGCATTTTAAGATATTAAGTAGCATCATCAGCCACAGATGCCAGCAGCACCCCTCCAAGTTGTGTTAACCAAAAATGTTTCCAGATAATGTCAAATGTTTTCTGGGGGTTAAAATTGCCAATGGTTGAGAACCACTGATTTAAGAGTTAATTTCGTTTATATATATGGCCACTGTGCTCAAGCTTTATTGTTTCCTGATATAATCATCATCATAAGGCTGGAAGTATTAGTCATTAAAAATATCCTATTAAAATTTTGTTGTTGGTTTTTTTTTTAAGGCTGGGCGTGGTGGTTCATGCCTGTAATCCCAGCACTTTGGGAGGCCAGGAGTTCGAGACCAGACTGGCCAACATGGTGAAACCCCGTACCTACTAAAAACCCCCAGATTAGTCAGGCATGGTGGTGTGGCAGTGCCTGTAATCCCAGCTACTTGGGAGGCGGAGGCAGGAGAATCACTTGAACTCAGAAGGCAGAGGCTGCAGGCAGAGAAGCCAAGATCATGCCACTACACTCCAGCCTAGGCGACAGCGTGAGACTCTGTCTCAAAAACAAAAAAAAAAATTTTTGAAATCATTTTCCTCCAGTGTCAAAAAAAAATATTGAAAAATTAAGTGGACAAAGAATATATAAGATCATCTTCATGTAACAAATATAACTGCTGTAAATTTATATCATGTTTTTCATTTGCCTCTGAACTTAAAAGCAAAAAACTACCTCCAAAAACATTTAAAAAGAGTTTTCTTAAAATAAGTTTAATCCATAGATAGTATTTACAAATTTTCAAAAAGCTACTTAATACTAGTAGAACATAACTGATGGCTTTACCAGTTGGCATCAACACCAACAATATTAGCAACAGTTAACACCTTCGAAATGCTTATGACTTATTAAACATTGCTAAGTGCTTTCCAAGTGGCACTGCACTTAATCCTTACGACTTCATGAGGCAGGTATTATTCACCCCATTAAACAAGTGAAAAAACTAAGGACTTTGAATCATTCTTCAGTATTACACCCCTCTCAAAGGGCTATAAAATGAAGAGCTGGCGTGTTGAACAGAATGTTATTGTAACACCATTGTTTTACCTGTCTTAGTAAAAAATAATATATCCCAAGCTTGTTCTAGTTAGTATGATGTTCCCAAACTCTGACTGGCACTGAAATCTTCAAGAGTGAAGCACATGCAGAGGCAAAAAGAGCAGTTTCTCTGCACACAAACTCCATTCAGGTCATCACACAGCACTATAAAACCTTGTATGTCATCATTTAAAAACTACTTTCCATTTTCAATTACAACAATTTCAATTGCGAGACTCCGTCTCAAAACAAAACAAACAAAAATACTTTTAAATTCTCTTAAAAGTTAAAAACTGCCATGAAATAAATGAAGCCAGATATTTAACTTCTTTAAGCAATAAACTTGCCTTAAATTACCTGTTAATAATTCAGCCATATAATTATTTTAAATGGCATGACTTTGTTTACAGGAAATATAGTATATTGTTTTTACCATAAAGGCTACAAGATGAAGAGTTTTAATAAACCACAACATGAGGTGAAACAATATTAAAAGCATATATTCTCCTAAAATCCATTTTAAAAATTCAACGACTAACGATTTCCTGTTTTACAAAAATTAAGACTACTTCAGTGGACCCTCAATTTGTTCATTTGTAAAGTGAGATAATTAGAGCAGCTGATCTGAGGTATCTTACAGATCAAAAATTTTACTCTACAATTCTGTGATAAGATTACTAAATAAGCATTTTCATTTAAGATGTTACTTGTATTCCTGCTTTAATATGAACAGCCATGATGCAAAGATTTTTTTTAAATGGAAAACTACATGCAGCAAACTTGTGTCCCAATCTTCCTAGGGAAAAAAAAAAATGCATAAACACAAGAAGAAATATCAAGTGTTAAACCAACGCAAAACTACTGCATCCTCGGAGAAACTGCATAATGAATATAAGAAACATTTTAGGGTCAAGAAAATCTGAATAAAATCCTTTCCAACATTTTATGGTTTTGTAATTAATATCTTTGTGGAAGCAATGACTTCCAAACTCTCTTGCCACTACTGAACAAGTTGTGTGTTTTTTTAAGTACTTCTGAAGTACTTAAGTACACTGGAGTGCAGTGGCACGATCACAGCTCACTGTAGCCTTGACCTCCTAAGCTCAGGTGATCCTCCCACCTCAGCCTCCTGAGTAGCGGGACCACAGGTGCATGCCACTAGGCCAGCTAATTTTTATAGAGATGGAGTTTCACCATTCACTATGTTGCTGATCTTGAACTCCTTGCCTGAAGCAATTTTCCTGCCTTGGCCTCTCAAAGTGCTGGGATTACAGGCGTGAGCCACCTTCCCTGGCCTGAAGTATCCTTATATCCCAAGAAAGAGCCACCTTGCCTGGCCTGAAGGAAGTATCCTTATATCCCAAGAAAGCTTTACTCAAGAGTATAATATTGTAACAATCCTAATATTTGGAATGTAGGATAAGAACATGAGAGTGGACAGCTTAGTGAAAATAAATTTAAAAATTTCAAATAAAACAATTAGATTTAAAAAAATCCATTTATAAATATCTTAGTAAAGAAACAAACAGGTTGATCATAAACTGTGTCAGAAAAATTTCTATATTAAGAAGCAATGTATCACAAATATATTTATCACACTAGGAATATTAATTGTTGAAACAATTCTTAAGTTTCTTAACACCTTAAGAGTTCTAAATTTTCTATTGTGTCCTTCATTCACAAATTAAAATCCCCCAAATTAACTACAAAATTAACTGAAAATAATTCAAAAGAAATCACCGTGCATGAATTATGAAAATCTGAATACAAGATCAGTGAGTTTTTACTACACATTAACACCATTAACCTGTCAGAATTTGGAGCTGAAACTTTACAATGGTCTGGTTGTCTAAAACTTGTTATTTCCCAATTCCAAGTGCGGTGATGTTATTAATTGCACCATGGCTTCTAAAACACTAATCACAGTGCTTTCATTTAGAGGCCAATCAGTTGCTGAATAAATATTTAATTGACTTCTATGTATCCACAATGTTTCAGGAAGGGAATACCCAAATAATGCTATGAGAAACAACTCTCACTACAACGTAAGCTCCTTGAGGGCACTGATTTTTGTCTGTTTTGTTCACTTTTCTCTCCTGAGCCTGCAAATTGCATGGCAGAGATGGTGCTCCATAAATATTTATGAAATAATGTCTAGTGGGATGCATGACATATTATTAGAAATAATCAAATGACCATGTCATTTAAAAATCAGACTACTCAGGCTTTAAACTGTCATAGAAATCATTTAAGTTTAAAATTAAGAGTCATGAAAAAGTTTCATGTATACTTTTAAGTTTTTTTAAAAAGTTACAAAAGTCTACTTATGAATAGAATGATCCCACTTTTTGCTAAATAATTTTAAAATAGTATGTGGCCATATAAGAGCAGAGAAGGATATAATTCAAGAGATCAACAATAATTATCTCTGGAAGATGGGATAAATAATTTTTCATTTTGATTATATGACCTTTCAATTTTTTTCTACAAAAAACACACATATTCAGTTATTAAAACCTACATTCAATCTTTGTATTACCAACCTTTGTTATATCCATCTATATGCATGAAAGCAAAACATTAAAGTAGACTTGGCAACAAGTTTTTCATCTGCAAAGAATTAAGTAACTTATTATACAAACACCCTATTAAAAATGAACGCTGGCTGGGCACGGTGGCTCACACCTGTAATCCTAGCACTTTGGGAGACTGCGGCAGGTGAATCCCCAGAGGCCAGGAGTTCAAGGTTGGCCTGGCCAACAAGGCAAAACTCTGTCTCTACTAAAAATACAAAAAAATTAGCTGGATGTGGTGGCGCATGCCTGTAATCCCAGCTACTAGGGAGGTTTGGCATGAGAATTGCTTGAACCCGGGAGGCAGACGATGTGGTGAGCCGAGATTGCACCACTGCGCTCCAGCCTGAGTGATAGAGTGAGACTCTGTCTGTATATACATAAAAAAAGGAATGCTTATTAAACATGTAAATATTGAGTGGTATTAACTAAGACTGTTCATCCCACATCTATAAAGCACAAGGTTACTACAAAATGAAATCCTCTGAAATGAATAATTCTCAGTACATTTAAATAGGTCTTAAAGAAACTTTAAATAGTTATCAATACAAATCCTACTTACCTTCAGACTTTAATTTTGTAAGAACAAAAATCAAGTAGTTGTTAAAGTCTGGATATTGATTAAGTTGTTCCAGTTTCTAGAACAAACAGTAGTTAAGGAAACTTCTCTGTGTAATCTCAGGAAGAAATTAAGCATTTTAAATCTAAAAATCAAGGATCTCTTTGGTGATATTTTCAGTCCTGCATTTTTTTTTTAAACTAAGAATAAGGATATCTTACTAAATCTATCAACATGTTATTTCAAAAACACACTAGTGCTTGCTAAACCTCTTAGGTGCTTTATGGCTGAAATGTATCAATTACATGCAATACAACATAAAGTTCCAGCTTCAGCATGCTCCATATAGCAAAAAATATTCAAAAAAATTCTTGTATTTCAACTTTAAACCACTCTAAATAGAAAGGTATTTAAGCATAAAATAACAAAAATAAAAGCATTCCAAATGAAAACAAGTCTCTCCGAGTTGAAGATCATTTAGAGAAATTAACTTTATAGAATAACTAAAAAAAAAAAGATACTTTTCAGACTCATTTGTTCTTTAGAATCCAAAAAGATAAAGTGCCATTTATGCACAAGGCTATATATCTTATAAAGTCAGCATTATGAGATTATTGCACTATAGCTGTACAATTCTTCCCCTCATCCCCAAGATTCAACATTTCTAGTGATACCAATTTGCAGGTATTTCACCGCCGTCGGGAGACAGCTGTGACAAAATGCTCTTACATCTTTCTTCAAGCCCTGACTCTCAACCCCTAACTAATATGCTTCCCAACTGTGTTTTACTACATAGAAAGATTAAAATGTTTTGTTACCCAACAAATCTAAATTTCTGATTAAATCCATGAATCAAACTAAAGTAACACTTTATTAGCTATTTATTACTATTTGAATACCCTCAATGTTTAGGGGTCAGAAAGCAAACGAACCAACAACATGGTCTCTGGTAAAACTGCAAGGTGTAACTACTTTCTCCAACCAAGACAGTAATTCTTGTTTTAGTGAATGGCCCAGATTAACAACATGCTGATATGCCAACGAATTTTTCAAAACTATTTCCTGATAAGGTTTACCTTCTTACAACTTGAGCTACATCTCTTTATCCTATTATAGTGGTCTTTCAAAAAGTACTCAAAAGCCTGTACAAAACAATAATTAAATATATTACCTTCTTAGGAGAGACAAAATTAGGCACTCTGAAGCAGCAGTATGTATTTTTAGCTAAAGTAGTTTTCCTCTCACAGCAACAGAAAGTTGTTTTCTCAGAGGACATACTAAGTCCCAGGCACACAGAATAAACTGTAAATTAACTACTAGCCCAAGCACGGTACTAAGCATTTATGAGGTACCTAATAAATGTATACCAAAACAAGAAATTATGATATATGGTGCCACAGAATAACTACAATGCAGGATTGGGCTTAGCTAATTTAAGAAACTAGTAACTGTATCATATAATACCTGCAATTAATCAATTATCAACTTCTATCATCCCTAGAACTATGACAACACAAATTAAGGCTGAGCCATAGCACGGTTTACAAGATACAAACGGCAATACATTCCAAAACTGTTCTTTCTCAGTACTAGAAGTATCCAAACAAAATGGCTTTTAAAAATCCAAGCAGATCTAAATCATTATCCCTTCCACTTTTAAATGGGAAGCATTATATTAACCAAGAAGGTAAGTACTAATTTTGTCATCTATTGAAGGTTTTAAATTACGGCAATGCAGTATTTCTGCGAAACCCTGGGGGTAAATGACTCCACCTTTATAGATGTTTTAAATGTAAATAAACTCAAACACGAAGAGCTTACTTACCAAACTCCATATTAAGTAATTTTGCTGCTTTTTGACAATAAAAATCAAGAGGCTTTTCTGCAAAAAACAGTAGACTTAACTTCTTTAGGCTTAAAAGATCGGGGGTTAAAAGGTTATTCATGATATAATGAGTGAATGTTTCCTTTACTGGATCCAATAAGAGCTCTCCATCTGAGCGCGGTTTAGGGCACTACAGAAAGCATACGTGGTAAAGTTTTGGTTCTCTTAACCTTTTCTGTCTCTAAAACCGTAGCAACAGGATCACTACACCAGCACACTCGGTAAAGACCTAGATAACTGTGCAGTCAGCCTTGAGCCAAAGCTTTAAAAAGAAAATCTCACTTGGGTGACAACGAGCTCGCAACAGGTGTTAACACCAGTAATCCCAGGGTGAGGCACAGAGACCCCTTTCCCCCACCTGTAGGTCCCCAGCCCTTTTAGGGCAAGGACGTGGAAAAACCCCCAGGACCCACACAGCTGCAGTTCAAACCCCGCGCCAGCTCCACCCATTTCTGGCCAGCCAGGCTGCGAGCTCCGCCGCGCACAGAGCGCCCTCCACCCGGCCTCCCGCTCGGCCCGCCACCCCCACCCGCGGGGCGCATTGTGTGGGCCCGGGCCGCTCCCGCCCGCCCGCTCCCTACCCCCGCGGCAGGTCAGCGGCGGGCGGGGACGTGGCGGCCCGGCCCGCGCACATGTCGCGATCCGGGGCGGCGGCCAGGGGCCCCCGCCTCCTGCGCGCCGGAAGCCAGTGGCCTTGGCGGCGTGAGCCCCACGCGGCGGCGCCCCCGGCCCAGGCACCAGGGCCGCGTGCGCGAGTCGCCCGGCAGGGGCAGCGGCGGCTTCCCCCGCGCGCGGACCCAGGGAGGAGGCTGGGCTCGGAGGGCGGGGGAGGGGCAGAGGCGGAGGCGACGGGAGCCCCCGGCCGCCGGGAGCTGGGCCGCAGCGCGGGGCGAGCTGCGCGGGTAGCGGCCAGGCCTCGGAAAGGATACTTGTTGCACGGTTCTCTGGATGGTGGTGTCTGGGGACTGGGATTCCTTCAACAGCTGCAGGATTTGCTGAAGCCCTTGCTCGTCAGGTTTCCACTCATACTCCATCTTGGTTTGCTGCAAATAAAGCCAGACACAGGAAGAGACGGAGCAAATGTTACTCCCGGTGCACAGGCCCAGAGGCTTCCCGCGCGCAGCTGACCCGTTCTCCCCTCCGCCACAACCCCAGCGCTCCCCAGACGCCGTGGACCTGCCTGAGGTGCCCCGAAGGAAGTCTCGGACAGTGAAACCCGGCGGAACTGCTCCTGGCAGCCCGGCCGCCAACGTCTGCTGCTGCTGCCGCCGCGGCCGCCGAGCGCAAGGAGCCGACCAGACTGAGTCACCGCGAATTTGCAATCTGGCCCCAAGATCCGCTCACGGGAGCCCCCTGGGTCCTAGTGCCACGCACTTTTCTCCAACCCAACCCATCTCTAATTCCGTCCAGATTACTAATGACTTAAGGGCTAATAAAAAGTCAAGTCCTTATCAAAACCCCTGCGAAGCACCTGAAGAGATCTGTTTTGTGTATATTATTTTACATACACATGGTGAATTAACGAAAAATGATTGAAATAGGGTAAAAAGGTTGTTAATTTCCCTGACAGTTCAGCAATAATTAGAAGCAATAAAAATCTTTACATTTCAATTTGATATATAAGGCACTAAAAACAGTCTAAAATATTGATGCAGTCACAACCCAGACCTCGAAAACCATTATATGCAACATTTGCAGAACTTGACTTAAAAAAATTGCATTTCTGCATAAACTTCAACTTTTGAACTCCTATTAAGGGAAATAAATTCCATTATGAAATAACTACATTCCATAAGTAAGGACTTTGGGTCGAAGGAAATACAATAAAAATGATGTAATTTTACAACTGGGTAGTGTTTAATTCCATTAAAGTATTTTCACATACTACATTTTCTCATTTGATTTTCATTACAACCTAGTGAGGTATTATTTGCCTCCATGTGGCAACTAAAGCGAAAAAAGATCTGAGCAAACAACCACACTTAATCAGTGAAGACTGAGACACGAATATAGGTTTTTAAAGCTACTATGAGTTGCATCTGCTACAGTCAACTGAAGCTATTAATGACATTTTTCACTAAAACTAAATGCTTAAACAAAAACAACAAAATGTAAGTATCAAGCCTGACGTATTTGTAAAAACCAAACAGTTTGATAAAGGAGAGGATTTTTAACATGAAAAGTCCCTTGCTAGTAGGGGCTTAAAAAAACTACTACCTTTCCACCTCTCTAGTTAGCTTTTTCTTTCTTTTTTAAAATGCCTTTTCCTCTCTCTTTCACTCTTATTTTTCTGCTTAATATCCTGTAATCTGACTTTGCTCACCAAGTTCTAATGACTTCGTAAATGGCCCAATCTAATAAACTGTTCTTAAACAACAACAAAAAAAAACCCAAAACAAAATCACCACCATCTGGACATAAAATGTATTAATACTGTAGTGTTTGTATTCTAGTCTTCATTCTATGTGTTTTTATGCACATTATATTTTATAATAATGGGATTGTCCTGTTTCTTGCCTGACTTCATATATCATTAAATATTTATTGAAAGTATTTCAATAAAAAGTGAATAGTATTCCATTGTACCACTGTCATTTACTTTTATACACTTTTATTTGATACAATATAGACACAACATTGTACAAATGATAAGCATATGATCCATAGATGGATTTTTACAAAGTGAACCCATCTGTGTAACCAATACCCAGCTCAAGATAGAGATCACTGAGTACGAAGAGGTTTCTTTTGCATCCAATCCCAGCCATTAACCCTTCCTAAAGTAATCCCCAGTATAATTTCTATCACTATAGATTTCTCCCCTTCCCTCTCTTAACTTCAGAAACTTTTAAAAAACTACAAATATTATAATAAATCAAACAACATGGTTGTATAAGACAAGTTAATTCAATCCTATCTCTAGGCTCCCTAGAGAATCCGTTTTAACAATTTTATGTGAATCTTTCTACATTCTAATCTCATATATATTTTTCCTCTTTTTTTTTAGATCATCCTCCATACTACACTAATACTAACTCTATAACGTTTTTTACACATAATATGACATGGCAATAATTCCAGGCCAATACATACCAATTTAACTCACCTTTTAATAGATGCACATTGGTCTTGAGAATGGATAGAGCATAATTTGTTCAACCATCTCCTGATTGGCTTCCAGATTGCTTCTACTTTTTTGCCACTACCAACACAGTAAAAAAAACTTGTACCAATGTCCCTACATAATAGTGGCAACCTAGTGGGGTTATTAGGCCAAAAAGTATGTGAATTTAAAAACTTTTAAACAGTTATTACCAAATTACTTTCCAAAAAGTTACGCAATTCACACACGCCAACAATATGAATGTTTCCTTTATCTCCACCAGCACATTCTTTTAATTTTCATGAAGCTAACCAATGACAATTTAATTTCCCCTGATACTAGTGGGGGTGGGGAACTTAAAGTCTGAGCCTTAGTAATATTAGAGTTGGAGCTGCTACCAGGCATACCCTACCTGCTGAGGTGACATTCGGATAGTCCACTTAACCCCCTAGCTGCCCTTTTAAATAAGAAACTAAAGCAAGGGACCCATAGCAGTCAAGTCTGAAAGGCATCTTCATTATCACATCCATCCTGAGGATGGCTGCACTATAATATCAGGCCAATAGCATGCTTCCTTATTTCTGTCATCAAATAGGGTTTTCTTTTCAAACAGCTTGGTATTAAGGACATTTAATTTGATCAGTCTATGATGACAGAATAGGTGTTTCCCCACACCTTACTCAAATTATCTGTAACAAAGGGCTCTCAAGAATATTTGATTCAGATAACTGCTTGATAAGAGATCTTAGGCCACCTTGAACTTTTCTATCACATCTTTTTTAAAATTGTGATAAAATCTACATACATAACATTTACCATTTTAAGTATACAGTTCAGTGGCATCCATCTCCAAAACTTACCATATTTTAAAAGCCATTAAAATAAGGAAGAATCTTATACCCTGGGGTAGCCAGACATTGTGGGGTTAATTAGATAACATCCGAAGTACTTCAAGCTAACCAAGCACATCAGGATTATTATATGAGGTAGAAATCATCTATTTAAATAGTAAACTACATTTATATTAATTAAATAGAATATCAAGATCAATATTGGATTTTCTTATAAAATTTAAATATTACCTGGAGTATTCTTTTTGCATGTTGAAGGCTCAGCTTTCTAAATGTCTCAAAAAAAGGAAGTAGTACTTCAAATTTCGCTCCCTTAGATGATACTCCATATTACACTAATATTAACTTTACAACTTATGTCTGATTGGCCCATGACATTCAATGGTGACCAAAAAAAAAAAAAAAAGGCATTTCAACAAGCCAAAATACAGTTATTTGAAAAACAAGATAGAAGACAGCCCCAGAATAAAAAGTAGCCTGCAAGTGGTGAGTTACTGTGATACCATTTTGGACTTTCAGAAGGCTAGAGCTTACTCATGAGTAAGTTTTTAACTTAAATTTACATAAAAATTTTGAATTTGCTACAGTTGAGAATCATGTGAGGTAAAGAAGCCAAACTGGCTGAAAAGAAAGCAAAAATATATAGCTTCTTCCTTGCTGGATAGTCTGTAAAATATAGTTTAAAAAGCAGACTGGAGCTATGGACTCAGCTGACCTACGTTTGAATTCCAGTTCTTCCACTTAGTAGCAGTGAAAACCTGGGCAAGTTAATTAATCTGAGTCTTAGTTTCCCAACCCTAAAATGGAATATACTAACTCTGTATGCAGATCATAGGTACCTGGCATGCAATATGTGTAATTTGAAAAATAGTAGTTTTACAGTTAAATGAATGGCTTTCTAGCATCTGCAAGATAAAATCTAACTTCTTTTCATGGAAGAAGTCTCTTCATTATCTGGTTCATCACCTTCAAAGACACTTTTATCTATGACTCAACTTCCAACTTTATGCTCCGTCATCTTTTCCTGCACCTCTCCTACCTCTGAGCCTTTGCATAGGGATTTCCTGCTGGGAATGCCCTCTTTAAACGTGACCAACTGGCAAACTCTTTCTCAGTCTTTAGAGCTACTCTCATTCACTGATTTTCCAAATATTTATTGAGATTCTTTCTTGGCACTATGATTGATACTGGATAATATTTCTCTTCTGTGTCATTATTCCAAGATCTCCCCACAAGACTTAAGTGTATTTTTCATTACAGATCTATGGTTTATAGCTATTTCCATTCTAGAAACTGTCATATTGTATTATAATTATTTCTAGGTCTGTCCTGGCAATAGATCACAAGTTCCTTGAGAGCAGGGACAGTGTCTTTTCACTCTCTTTGCCTAGCAGAGTCCGATTCAACAAATACTTGTTGAATAAATGCTATTGTTGTTGCTATTAATTCAACTGAGTAAATATTAAGTAGAAGAACTACCATGTGCTCAGTGAATTTTGGAGATTCAAAGATAAGTAAAATATAGTTTTTATCCCCACTAAGTTCTCATTTGGTGAGAGAGGCAGATGAGCTGTCAATGAATAAAGTATATGATAAAGTACAATAGGAAAAGAGAGAAAAACAAATACATTCCACCAGGAGACAGAGATGCATTTTCCCCCCATCTGATTCAATTAAAATTTTTTCCATCTAATTTCAACTAAATTCAAAGTTAGATGTTTCCATCTATATGCTGAATCACTATGAATGTGAGAAATGTTGCTATTAGGGACGTCATTTCACAAAATGGTAAACAACTCTTGGTAGAGATCCAAACAAAACAAGGTACAATTGTCCTTCAATAACATAGTAGTTTTTTGTTTGTTTGTTTGTTTTGAGACAGAATCTTGCTCTGTCACCCAGGCTGGAGTGCAGTGGTGCGATCTCGGCTCACTGCAACCTCCGCCTCTCAGGTTCAAACAATTCTCCTGCCTCAGCCTCCCGAGTAGCTGGGATTACAGGTGTGTGCTAGCACGCTAGGTTAATCTTTGAATTTTTAGCAGAGACAGGGTTTCACCATGTTGTCCAGGCTGGTCTGGAACTCCTGACCTCAAGTGATCTGCCCGCCTTAGCCTTCTAAAGTGCTGGGATTACAGGCATGAGCTACCCTGCCCGGCCATAGTTTTTATTCCTAGAAAATTTAACATATATTAAAACTCTGCAAAAAGTTCCATGTGTATATGTAAAATTGAGTTAGGCTCTTGGCTCTGATATCCATAAACAGATTTCTTACACCTTTGTGACTATCTAACGAGACATTTACAAGTCATACGAAGCTAGGACAATTCTTCATGGTGAACATCTAGCACCTCTCAGCCCTGCCCAGTAAATGACAAGAGCACCTCCCAGTCACTAGGACACCTCCAGAGAGCAGCACTGCTTCAATGGAGAATGACTATGGTAGGGAAAGTACAAAGGGCTGTGAAGACATTATGCTAACCCAGTTAGGAGGTCAAGAAAGGACTTCCTTGAGGAAGTGACCCTTTATCAGAAATCTAACAGGAATTACCAAAAAGCAAAAGTGAGGCTAGAAGGACCTCATAGATGATGTTAGGAAGCTTGGACTATCTTAATGATAATACAAAGCTTGTGAAAGGGGTTTAAATTGATAAAAAAAACATGATCAAAGTCTGGAAAAGAATTAATCCTCCTAGAAATGGGGAAGGAGAGGTTCATCTTTTGCTCTATAGCTTCAATATTAGGTTAATTTTTAGAATGTGTCATATTTCAATAAAAATGATTTTTAAAACCCATCAGTTTGCAATGAGGGCAGGAGGAGCCATAGGAAGACCTAACTGTCCAATCTGCATATAAAATGGAATTCCAGTTTGTTAGGGGAAGGGCAGTCCTGTTTCACAGAAAGCCAACAAGCTATCAAAAACTCTGGTACTTAAATATTGAAGACTTAAACACATGCACTATTTTGTTAGTAATAGTGATAGCTAATATTTTTTGAGTACCAAGCAATGTTCTAAGCACTTCACAACTCTATGATGCTGCCCTATTAATTACATTTTACAAATAAGTACATTGAGGCACAGAGAAGTTACTTGCCTGAGGTTGCTCAGCTAGTAAATGCCAAAGCCATGATTCAAACCCAACTAATCTGGCTCCAGTGTCCAGTCTGGAAGCCCCTGATATACTGCCTTTCCAAAAGAAACATCAGTCTCCATAAACTGGGAAACTACTCATAAATACATCTATGTGCATACTAAAGAACATATATTTTGACACCTTTGTGGTGAGGTAAAAGAGAAAAGTAAAATCACACTTCACCATCATAAAAGTCATAATAGATCTAAAAAACCAGTAGTATGTATATAGTATGACAATATAATAAAAATGAGGTATTTCCATAGCATTGAGTAAATGAGTTAAAAACATTCTAAATATAATCTTCACAACACCCCTCTGTTGTAAGTAGGTAGCAAGTATTATTTTTATTTGACAAGCAGATAAAACAGCTTAAGAAATTTGCTGAATCATTTGCTGAATGTGAATCAGATATGTAGACTTCCACAGAAAATGTCTCTTATACTGTTTTTTTTTTTCACAGAAAAATGCTATGATGAGCAAGGACAAAAAAAATCAGAGCTATCCAATGATCTAAAAAGAGCATGCTATTTAAAGAATACACTTATTTAATAAAACTTTTATGAGAAATTGAACCAAAGTTCAGGTATGAAGGGAAAGAAGGAAAAGTTTACAGGCACCTAATGATGAATCAAAATGTTAACAAACTTGTTAAATTATAGCTATCAGTGGAACTAGAAAGTCCTTTAAGAAAGTCTATAGGCTGGGCACGGTGGCTCATTCCTGTAATCCCAGCACTTTGGGAAGCCGAGGCGGGTGGATCACAAGGTCATGAGTTCGAGACCTGGTGAAACCCCGTCTCTACTAAAAAAATACAAAAATTAGCCAGGCGTGGTGGCATGCCCCTGTAATCTCAGCTACTTAGGAGGCTGAGGCAGGAGAATCACTTGAACCTGGGAGGCGGAAAAAAAAAAAAGTCTATAATGAGCTGGGCACGGTGGCTCACGCCTGTAATCCCAGCACTTTGGGTGGCTGAGGCGGGTGGATCACCTGAGGTCAGGAGTTCGAGACCAGCCTGGCCAACACGGTGAAACCCCGTCTCTACTAAAAATACAAAAAATTAGCTGGGCGTGGTAGCGGGCGCCTGTAATCCCTACTAGGGAGGCTGAGGCAGGAGAATCTCTTGAACCAAGGAGGTGGAGCTTGCAGTGAGCCAAGATTGCGCCATTGCACTCCAGCCTGGGCAACAAGAGGGAAACTTGGTCTCCAAAAAAAAAAAAAAAAAAAAAAAGAGGGAGAGAGTCTAAAATCAGAGGTTATGGATCAAGAAGGAAGAGAAAAAAATGCAAAACTAACTGTTGAGCTCATATTAGTTGCGGAAATGAGCTCAACTAGATTAGAAGGGCAGGGACCATAACTCATGTTACACAGTGCTAGGCACATGGGTTTTAAATCACCCTCGATTGAGACTGATGGGTAAATCATCTAGTTCACCACTTGAAAATAGGCTAAGATGTTAAAATTTTAACTTTCTGGCATTACAAAGTTATTGTCATCTAAGAGCTGAGAGATTAACAGAACACAGAAAATAGAAAATAGGTACGAAGGAAAGTTTGAATAAATGTATGCTTAGAGTGCTTTCTCTGGAAGAACTCTGAAAATGACTAGACATGCTTACCAAATGCTAGTTAAAGTTTACAAATCAACATTAAAAAAAAGAGAGAGTGGTATCAAATTGAGTGATAAGAAGGAAAGTTTGATCTCAAAATTTGACCCAATCTATAACCAGACACTTCCTATTCTTTAGCCCATTTAATATTCACAACAGCACTATGAGGTAGATGTTAACTCCATTTTATATTAACCGAGGTTCAGAGAGGTTAAGTAGCTTGCCCAGCCAGTTTGTGGCAGATTAGGCATTCAAAACCAAACCTGTGTGATTCCAAAGTCTGAACCATGCCTACTAATAACAGCAACCCTGTTATCATTAATGGGTCCTTCCATATGCCAGTTATTATGTTAAATTCTTTAGATACATGATCTCATTTAATTCCATGAATATGTACTATGATTATCTCCATTTTACAGAGAGGAACAAGCTTAAGAGAACTTAAGCAATGTGTCCAAGATCACACAGTAATGAACAAAGCGAGGACTCAAGCCCAGATGCACCCAACTCCAGAGCCCATGCACTGAACTACTACTCTGCCATATTATTCTCGTTCTGCCACCCCACGAACATGTGACTAACCCTTAGAGAACTTAACAGTGGGCGGACTATGAGGGGTCTGCGTTATACAACTCTTTCTCTTTCTATTACATGCATCACCAATAGTTCAACAGCTCTCTTGATGAATGTCTACTTCAGGTCAATCACTTCAGATATGATAACTGCACCTTGCTTTTCAGAGCACAAATTTTTCATTTTTAATGAAAACAAAAGGCTGATAGGAGTAACACCTCCCATATATTTAACTTTTAGTTATCTCATTGTCACCCTCAAAACATCAACTCCTTGTTGAGTTCTAAAACAGATTTAACCTTCACGGTTGGTCTCACTCTCCATGTATGTTTAAGCAACTTAAATCAGTGGTTCTCAACCCTGACTACACATTATAATTACTGGGAACTTATAGCCAGTTGAGAACCATTATATTAAATTAATATATCTGCTCCTGGCAATTTCCATTATTTCTTACTCTAATAAGCAGTGGTGTTCTAGCTGTACTAGAAATAACAGAAAACAGAAAAAGACAACAGAATACAGACTGCACTGATTAATATGGGAAACATTACTAATCACAAAAAAAGTCTTTGATGAAAACCAAAACATAAGAATATACTGTTTAAAGTTACATAATAATTTGTACTTCTTAGTAAGGACTAGTAAGTACAATGTTTATTTACTTTGTAATTTAACAGTGACAGAGAATGGGTAAGAAGTTCCACTTAAGTTGTAAGACAGAAATGAGAACTTGGGAAAAGTAAGTTTTGGGGGAAGTTTATCTCCAGTAAATAATTACAACACACACCAGAAAATTATGATCCTTAACTGGCAAAATATAATTTACATTTGTACATCAAATCAACTTACCTTGTGAATAACTAGATCTTTCTTCAAATGACAATATTAAGTCATTCATAAAAGTAAACTCTTCTAACAAGCCTACACATTAAAAACCAATTAATCAAAATAATTAGGTCCCTGATTCTCTTAGTATCATAGGATTTATTAATGTACTTTACCAAGGATTGTCCCACTGCTACATTCAACTGGAGAGTCAGTTTTTAAGTAGTTCAATGGACTACTGTCACTGCCTATTGTTAACCCTAGTCCAATAGTTTTCATTTCTGTGACACAGATTTAAGAAAAAAAGCTTTTTAAAAGGCTTACATATTATAACATGATTATAAATTTCCTTTCAGAACATTGACTTATCACTGCCAAGTGGTTTTAAGTAAACACAGTGCTTAAAAAGTTTCAAAGTACTTTCATATTTTACCTCATTTAATTTTCAAAACTACCCTGTGAGTTAAGGAAACTGTCTCAATGATATTAAGTCACTTGCGAAAAATTGCTCAGCTAGTAAATGTTAAGAATTGGGTTGGAATGAATGTCTATTTCTGGTCGCACGTTTCTACTACTCCAAACTATTCCTTTAATTCATAGTTCATTAAATATGTTAGTACCATCAATTAAAAGAGTAGCTTGTCTTCAAGTAATACTGCTCTACACTGATTATACATTTGCTGATTTACATGTTGATACGCATAAAAGATGGAGACAAGCTGTAGTACTCTAGGTAAAATAATGGCACTGAATGACAAAATATGAGCACCAGGCAAGTTACTAATTATAGCTATACTTACTGAATTTAAGGAGCTGGTAAAAAAGGCTAAGATGCAAATAGCCAAATATTTTCCTGTGAAACACATCTGAAATTGTAAGTTAATAAAAGGTATGATTCAATATTTCAGAATCCACCTTATATATTAATAAAGTGAGACATACCTAAACAGTTGATAGGAAGCCAAGCTGATAATTAAATTAGCACACTGGGATAACCATTATGGCTCATTTTGTTAACTACAAGTATACTGTTTTATTGCCGTTCGATTGCTCCTGAAGTTCTGAAGTAAGAGGGATCCAGGAATGTCTTATTCATGTCCAAAGCTATCCTTCATTAAGTATAATGTATGAATTCAGTATTTCACATTTTCAAGTGTATGCAGAAAAAGGAACACAGCACTGTATTTATTGGTAAGGGCTGAATGAGAAAAGGATCAGAGCAGTTTAGATAGCAATATAGAAAGGTTAAAAAAAAAGTTAAGTGGTTAGTAGGCTGATTAGCATTAGGTTTTACCTAACCATACATTTCTTCATAGAAATCTCACACACAACAGGGGCATATATTAGTCAGATTTCAGTTATGAAAAGATAGACATAGCAGAAAAAATTTTTGAAAGGGAATCAATTTTTACAAGTTTAGTTCCTGATGGAGTAGAGGAAGCATGGGTTCTGGAGTCATACACTCATTGGCTCAAATCCCAGTTCTGTTAATTATTGACGCTGTGTTTTTTAGGAAAACTGTCCAATTTTCTGAGCCACAGTTTAGTCATCTGTGAAATGGGATTGATGAGAAGATTAAATGAGAATGTAAAGTACCACAATAGTCAGTACTTAATGTTTGTTCCCTGCACACTACACTCCAACTAAAATTGTCATTAAGACCCAGGTTTACTGATGGCAGTCTGTACCATCAGATAACAATAGGATGAAGATTTTTTAGATTATTTTTGTACAATCAAAGAGTATGTATCAAAATGGGCTGTTTAACTTGTCATTTAAATGAAGTGATGCTATGGTTTGAATGTTTGTATCCCTCCAAAATTGATGTTGAAACTTAATTCCAAATGCGACAGTATTAAGAGGTGGGGACTTTGGAAGGCACTTTGGACTGCCATTGTCATGAAGGCTCTGCCCTCATGAATGGAATTAATGCCCTTATAAAAGGGCTTGAGAGAATCTATTTGGCCCTGCTCCTCCCCTTCAGCCATGTGAGAAAATAGTGTTTGTTCCTTCCTCCATGTGAGGATGCTGCAAGGTGTCACTTACGAAGCAGAAAGCCAGATTTCATGACACACCTAATTCACTGGTGCCTTGAACTTGAACTTCCCAGCCTCCAGAAGTGTGAGAAATATTATTATATTACTTACAAATTACCCAATCTAAAATATTTTGTTATAGCACAGGAATGGACTAAGACAGAAATTGGCACCAAGAAGTGGGGTGATACTATAAGAAATACCTAAAAATGTGGAAGTGGCTTTGCAATTGGGTAATGGGTAGAGATTGGATGGTAAAGGGCTATTCTGGTAAGGGCTCAGAAGAGGAGAGCTGCATGACATGCCTCAATCCTCTTAGAGATTTCTTAAGTGGTCCTCTCTGTACTGGTAGAAATACAGACAGTAAGGGCTATTCTGATGAGGTCTCTGAGACAGATATGAGGAATATGTTATCGGAAACTGGAGGAAAGGCCATTCTTGTTGCAAAGGGGCAAAGAATTTTGCTGAATTGTGTTCATGTCCTAGCGTTTTGTGGAAGGCAGGACTTAAGAGTGATGAAATAGGATATTTGGCAAAGTGTTCAAGGTGTGGCATGGCTTCTCTTGACTGCTTATGGTAAGATGCAAGAAGAGAGAAACAAATTAAAGATGGAATTTGTAACTAAAAGGAAGGCAGAACTTAAAGATTTGAAAAATTCTGAACCTGACTGTTTGATAACGAGATTAGTATGGACAGAAAGAAGCTAGGTGCTATTCATCAAGAAAATGAACAAATGAACCAAAAGGCATTTCAAAGATGGTTGGGACTATCTTGCCTATTATAAGCCCAGAATGCCAGTGCCTTGGGAACAGAATGATTTCAAGGCTCTGCTACCCACATTATAGTGCAGCACTCCCTGGCTACCCTAGCTGTGGCTAAGCCACACCCAGGTGCAGCTCAGACCACCCCTCCAAATTGCATTGTTAGGCAATTTCCTTGTTGTAGTAACATCATAGAGTGTGCTTACACAAACTTAGATGGTGTAGCCTACTACACACCTAGGCTATATGGTATAGCTTGTGGCTCCTAGGCCACAAACCTGTATTGCATGTTGCTGTACTGAATACTGCAGGCAATGGTAACACGATGGTAAACCTTGGTGGTGTCTACATGGTGCTAACTCTGCAGGTGCACAGAATGCACAAGCTATGGGAGCACTGTTACCTAGATTTCAAAGAACACCCTGAAAAACCCTGGGCCTCAGGCAGAGCACCATCACAGGGTGGGGCCACCGCAAAGGCCCCACTAGGGCGCTGCCTAGTGGAGCTGTGGTAGCGGGGATACAGCAGAGAGCCTACACGAGGGCAATACCTAATGGAGCTGTTGGAGTGGATCCCCTTAGACTGAAAGAGCCACTGGAGTGCAATTCCAGCTTGGGAGAACCACAGGCAGTAGACTCTTAACTCATGAGAGCTGCAGCATAGGCTGTGCCCAGCAAAGCCATAGGGGCAGGGTGACCTGGAGCCTTGGGGGCCCAATCCCTACTCAACTGTATCTGGAAGGCAACACATAAAAGTCAAAGAATATTATTCTGGAGACTTAAGATTTAATCTTGTTTGCCTTCTTGGGTCTTGGGCTTACTTGGTTTTGCAGGCTTATAGCTGGAGAGCAATTTGCCTCAAGATGAATCATACTTTGGGCCTCACTCATATCTGATTTAGATGAGATTCTGGGCTTCTGACTTTTGAATTAATGCTAGAATGAGTTAAGACTTCTGGGGCTATTGGGATAGAATGAATGTATTTTGATGAAGCACATAAATTTTGGGGGGCCAGGGGCAGAATGCTATGATTTGAATGTGTCCTTCCAAAATTCATCTTGAAACTTAACCCTCAATGCAACAGTATTAACAGGTGGAGCCTTTAGGAAGTGATTACATCATGAGAGTTCTGTCCTCATTAATGGGATTAATACCCTTATCAAATGGCTTAAGGGAGCCAGTTTGGCCTTTCTGCTCCCCTTCCACCATGTGAGGGCACATCCCTTCTTCCATGTGGGGATGCAGCAAGAAGGCTCCATTTATGAAGCAGTGGGCAAGCCTTCACTAGACATCAAATTGGCTGGACTTCCCAGGCTGTGTACTACTATGAGAAATACATTTTTATTATTTTATAAATTACCCAGTCTAAGGTATTTTGCAACAGGAACAGACTAAGGCAGGTGATATTCTAAAGTAGAAAAATCAAAACAGAAATATTGGAAGAATAAGAACAAAGAAAAAAATGGAAATCAAGTAGTGGACATTAAAGCAGATATGAATTAAATCAGTACAAAAATTGTATAAGGGCAAAAACTAAGTATAGTCATGTGTCAGTTAAGGACAGGGATATGGTCTGAGAAATTCATTGTTAGGCAATTTCCTTGTTGTAGTAACATCATAGAGTGTGCTTACACAAACTTAGATGGTGTAGCCTACTACACACCTAGGCTATATGGTATAGCTTGTGGCTCCTAGGCCACAAACCTGTATAGCATGTTGCTGTACTGAATACTGCAGGCAATGGTAACACGATGGTAAGTACTTGTGTATCTACACATATGTAAACATACAAAATGTACAGTAAAAAAGCATAACAAGATAAAAGGCATAAAAATAAAAAATAAAGTATAAAAAGCATGAAAGATGAAAAAATGGTTTATCAGTATAAGGGACTTACCATGAATGGAGCTTACAGGACTAGAAGTTGCTCTGGGTGAGTCAGAGAGTAAGCGGTGAGTGAATGCAAAGACCTAGGACAATAGTGTACACTACTGTACTTAAACAACATTTTCTTTCTTCAATAATAAATTAACCTTAGTTGTTACTGTAACTTTTTACTTTTTGAACTTTAGATTTTAAAAATTTTGACTCTTTTAATACTTAGCTTATAACACAAACACACTGTACAGCTATACAAAATTATTTTCTCTTTATATCCTTATTCTATATGCTTTTTTATATTAATTTTTGTTTTACTTTTTAAACTTTTTTGTTACAAATGAAGACACGAACACACACATTGGCCTAGGCCTGCACAGGGTCAGTGTCATCAATGCCACTGTCTTCCACCTCTGTATCTTGTCCCACTGGAAGGTCTTCAGCAGCAATAACAAGCATGGAGCTGTCATCTCCCATGATAACAATGCCTTCTTCTAGAATACCTCCTGAAGGACCTGGCTGAGGTGGTTTTACAGTGGACTTTTTAAAAAACAAGTAGAAGTACACTAAAAATAACAATAATAAATACATGAACCAATAATAGTTATTTACTATCATTATCAAGTACTATGTATAGTGCATAATCATATGTGCTATATTTTTATATAACTGGCAGTGCAGGTTTATTTACACCAGTGCCACCGCAGACATATGAGTGAGTAATGCATTGCACTATGGCATTAAGACACAATAGAAGCTTTTCAGCTCTATCATAATCTTATGGGACCACCATGGTATATGTAGTCCATCGTTGACTGAAATGCATGAGTGTAGTTGATGGAGGGTGGACCTCATGTTATGCAAAGGGATAGGACAAGAAAATTCTATAGAGATGGTCCAAAAGTGGGAAAAAATCAGTAGGAACTAATGTCATATGATAGACTACTATACAACTAAAAGTTTAGTACAAAAAACAGCAGCATATATTCTGTAAGTGTTCACATTATTTTTCTGTTACTGTGATAAAGAAACATTGAGGCTCAACCAAGATTAATGAGACATATAAAAATTAATGAGTATAAAAAACAGAATGAAATGTGAGATGGGAAGGAAATCTGAAATTACACTAGACACAAAAGATAATGTTAATCTGTACACATTAAGAAAGTGTTCAATTTATAAGCATAGTCCCTTAAAACTGAATCTTAGGTTAAAAAGCTTATTTTAGTCTTACAAATAGAGATATTAAGTTGTCGGCCAATTGAATATCATGTCCATTCATTCCCCTCAGCCCACAAAATAAAATTTTATTAACTTTAACTGTAATTAGAGAATGGCAATCATAGCATCTAAGCTTCAGAATGCAATGAGTACTAGACGACATCTATCCAATCCTCTTATTTTAAAAATGGGGAAATCAAGACCCAGAAATCAACATTACAAATTAAGAGGGGCTGTGTGCCGTGGCTCATGCCTGTAATCCCAGCACTTAGGGAGGTAGAGGTGGAAGAACTCCCTAAAACATTCAATTTCTTACACTTAAAGCAAAAACATCTTGGGACTAGTTTGTCATAATACATAACATTATATAATTATGTAATATATATAATCATGTGGCATATATTTGAATTTTTATCTAATATTGCTATCCTGATTAAGCTCTTTTATTTTCCAGAGGGGGAATAACTCAAATTCAGATTTTCTAAGAGAAAAGGGGAGGTTTATTTTAAGTCATTCATGGATTAGAAATAGAAAGCCATCAGGAAGTAAGGCAGTTTTCAGCAGCAGGGAGTTCTCTAGGAACTGCAGGGTTGGTACAATGAAGGCTAATGACTGCCATGGGAATTAATTTCCTTTGATTTGAACACCAGTGTAAATCTGAGAGCTGACATGCAAGTCTCTGAAAGGTAGGAAGTCTAATGAACATACCCAGATGGGTGGAGAGTAAACTGAGTGGGAAGAGTACAGAAAACCCAGAATAAAGTCATCTGCCAATTCAGGTGTACACCTCTTTACGGACAACAGAATTCCTTCCCCATCTACTTCTACCCCTCTCCTCTCCTCTCTTCCCCTATCTTTTCCAAATTACACTATTTTGTTTCTGAGCACTGACAAGCACTGCCACTGATGCCATCAAGGGAAAAAACACCTCACAATATTCATTTTACTAACACTTTACACCAGGAGAAGATGTAGGGACAGTGGCAATTTACTCTCACTATGATGCTAGCTTTCAGGTAGTACTTGGTTCTCAAGACTCAGACACTCTACTGTCTCAAAGGACCTACAACATCTCTTAGGCATTTCCAGGAGGTACCACTGTTGACAAATATAGCAGATGAATATCTGCTTTATATGAACAAGTATAAAAGAGAGCTCCTAAAATATTCCAACAAGAAAGCAATACATTAGTAACTTTTCTGGGAAGCTAATATAGAACCAATAGTAGCACATGAAAGAAAATTCACAGGAGGAAATACAACATTAAACAAACATGAGAAAATGCTGAACCTTACTAGTAATCAAATAAATGCAATAATAAAGTAATGGTTTTAGTCCAATTAGCAAAGATAATTTTGGAATGATAATATCCTATGCTGCTGAGGAGATGATGATTCAACTTTAACAAATTACTGATGGTAGGGTAAAACTAATATGACCTATAAGAAATAACTCAACAATCTATATTGAGCCATATACACTTTCATACACTTTGTCCTCATGATTACACTTCTGAGCCTGTATCCTAAGAATCCTAAATACATAAAAGAGAGTATTATACTCAAAGATTTTATCCCAGGGTTATTTCTAGTATCTATAGTAAATATATGGCAAATAATATAACCTTCAACTGATGGGGCTATTATGCAACAATCAAAAAAAGAAGGTTAATTTCTGTAATGACGTGAAAAGTATTTATGCTTAAAAAGTGAGAAAAAAGATAAAATACTTAAGTTATGGTACTTGAACGGTTAAGTTTTAGTTACCTGGACAATTAATGTACTTAGAGCAACTTTTTCCCAGATTAAGCTATTAAAATAAGTAGGCATACTATGAAGAAAATACTGAAAACAAAAAATCTTCATGGTTATAAAAAAAAAATGGATTCAACTTTTGCAAAGCTCAAGCATTGTACCAGAAAAATTGTTTGATAATCCAAGAGACTTAGTTTCAGAGAAAGACTTTCTTGAATATTAGAGAACAGAAGTTTTACTTAGATAAAAGGAGTTATTACATATTCTATAGTTGTGATTACTGTTCTGATACCTTGCGTATACAAAATAATTTTTAATATGTTAATAATATGAAATTCATGTTGACATTTAAATGCTACAAAATACTAAGTAAAAAATACAGAAACAGTAATAGTACAAAATTTAAAAGAACAAATCCCCAAATTTTATATCAAAAGACATAATAATACAAGGATCTTTCATCGATTTCCTAATTTTTCAAATGCTGACACAAAATTCTGGAAATATAAGAAAAAAACAATAAATAGCTCAAATAATATGTTGAACTAGAAGAACTAAGAAAAAAACCCTACTAAATGTGTAAAAGCCAAAAGCAAATGAAAATGAATTTTAGCTTAGAAAAGAGGGCCTATATTCTTCTACAAGGGTTCTTGAGACTTCTGCAGAAATAAGTTCTACAGACTGTCTCAATAATCATAACTAAAATACGTTAAGTAAAAAACTAATTCATAATAAAATCTCTACTGCAAAAATAAATAAATCTAAAGTACTTGTGTTAGAATCATCAATAGATTCTTCTTAATACATTTTTTTCTGCCGAAGAAAACTAATGTGGTAAGAAGGGATGGAAAGAACAAGAATGCTTACAAATATCTTGACTAACGAGCTAATGGCATAATTCTGTGTGCCTGTTTAGTCTTTAAGGTAGATACCATTCATGACTATACACTTACAACTGGTAGACATAAGAATCTAATTACTATTTCAAAAACACATACTATTTCCATTATAGCAAACCAATTCTTAGAAAAAAACATAAATTCATTTATTATAAACTTCTCCTAAATCCTGGAGGAGGATTGAGAGACACAAAAAGAAAATCTTTGTCTTGAGTCACATGAAATGATACCTCAATTTAAAAAATAATTTCATGTAGTAACTGATCCATATTATTTAGTTAATAAAATACATAATTTTCAGTTAACTCTTGGTTATACATTATTATAAGCATACTGTGCATCTTCTAGAAGGAAGGAATGCCAGCTATTAAATCAAAAGCAAACATTTCTTAAGTGCTTGTATGTGCAGGATCTCACAGCTGGCAATTACCAATATAATAATAAAACATCTGAAATGAGAGGATAATAAAACATCTGAAATGAGAGGATGAACTCAGAAATTCCTAAGATTTCTTAACTTATTAATTTAAATTGTTATTAAATTCAATAATTCAATATGTGGGTAGGCATTTGATGAACTTGCCCAAAAACATTTGAGATGTTCAGGAGTTTGTATTTCCCAGAATCAGAATACAATAATTTTATCTAAAATGACAATTTTGCCCTAGCTGCTGAGCAATTTAAACTCTACGGGAATCACACTCCAGTGAGTGTGTGTATATTCTGCTTTACAAATAAAAATTACCTCCCACGTACCTAACAAAAGTCTCTAGCCCATTAGGATGTAAGGTTAAAACAAAGCTAGAATTTTTATTAGTGCCTTATCCTTTTTATGTCTCATCCTTTTATTTCTCTACTGACTCTTAAGCTTCTCCATCAAATTCCTACATTAAATATTAAACTACCATACCACTCTCTTGATTCAGAACTTATTATCTATGCTAAAACCAGACTCCAGGAAAATCTCCTACCTTCACAATCCCTTTAGGTTTCATTGTTTCCTATTTGGGCAGGGGTATCAGGCCAAGGGAAGGATGACACAGACACTTAAACTCACAGCCACAACCTATCTAGAGCTAACAGCCCAGGGTAACTGCATGGGGCTTTAGGACCAACTGCCTTCCTCCAAGGGTGTTTAAGTCTTCAGTGCCAAGAAGAGCCAAAATAACATCAGAAAAAAATAAGGGGCACCCGGAATCTGGGGCTGTAGTCTCAATTCTCTGCATAAGAACAGCCAACTTGGGAATCCTACACCGATCACATACTCTCATTTGGTTTAGGTCCTCACCTATAAAGCAACTAAAGACCATGTTCCTTTCAGCTTCTAGAAGTAAAACATTTAGATAACTATAAACAAGGAATAGTCATACTTCACATACAAAAGCTGGCATTGCTTCTTATACTTGCTACTGAAATTCTCCAAGCCACTCCTATCCTTGAGGGAAACTTGTATTCAACTCGATTGTTCAAGAGTAGTTCTGGGTCTAAGTTACCTGAATGAAAGCTACATGTCACTTGAATCTTTCAGCAAATACTTGGGCTCCTGTGAAAGAGCACAGTACTGTGCTAGCCTTAGGTGACTTATTTTATTTTATTTTATTTATTTATTTATTTTTTATTATTATACTTTAGGTTTTAGGGTACATGTGCACAATGTGCAGGTTTGTTACATATGTATCCATGTGCCATGTTGGTGTGCTGCACCCATTAACTCGTCATTTAGCATTAGGTATGTCTCCTAATGCTGTCCCTCCCCCCTCCCCCCACCCCACAACAGTCCCCGGAGTGTGATGTTCCCCTTCCTGTGTCCATGAGTTCTCACTGTTCAATTCCCACCTATGAGCGAGAACATGTGGTGTTTGGTTTTTTGTCCTTGCGATAGTTTACTGAGAATGATGTTTTCCAGTTTCATCCATGTCCCTACAAAGGACATGAACTCATCATTTTTTATGGCTGCATAGTATTCCATGGTGTATATGTGCCACATTTTCTTAATCCAGTCTATCGTTGTTGGACATTTGGGTTGGTTCCAACTCTTTGCTATTATGAATAGTGCTGCAATAAACATACGTGTGCATGTGTCTTTATAGCAGCATGATTTATAGTCCTTTGGGTATATACCCAGTAATGGGATGGCTGGGTCAAATGGTATTTCTAGTTCGAGATCCCTGAGGAATCGCCACACTGACTTCCACAATGGTTGAACTAGTTTACAGTCCCACCAACAATGTAAAAGTGTTCCTATTCCTCCACATCCTCTCCAGCACCTGTTGTTTCCTGACTTTTTAATGATGGCCATTCTAACTGGTGTGAGATGGTATCTCACTGTGGTTTTGATTTGCATTTCTCTGATGGCCAGTGATGATGAGCATTTTTTCATGTGTTTTTTGGCTGCATAAATGTCTTCTTTTGAGAAGTGTCTGTTCATGTCCTTTGCCCACTTTTTGATGGGGTTGTTTGTTTTTTTCTTGTAAATTTGTTTGAGTTCATTGTAGATTCTGGATATTAGGCCTTTGTCAGATGAGTAGGTTGCAAAAATTTTCTCCCATTCTGTAGGTTGCCTGTTCACTCTGATGGTAGTTTCTTTTGCTGTGCAGAAGCTCTTTAGTTTAATTAGATCCCATTTGTCAATTTTGGCTTTTGTTGCCATTGCTCTTTGACAAACCTGACAAAAACAAGCAATGGGGAAAGGATTCCCTATTTAATAAATGGTGCTGGGAAAACTGGCTAGCCATATGTAGAAAGCTGAAACTGGATCCCTTCCTTACACCTTATACAAAAATTAATTCAAGATGGATTAAAGACTTACATGTTAGACCTAAAACCATTAAAATCCTACAAGAAAACCTAGGCAATACCATTCAGGACATAGGCGTGGGCAAGGACTTCATGTCTAAAACGCCTTAGGTGACTTCTTGCAGAAGTCATATTCAAGTCATATTCAATAGCAGGAACAATCTTTGGTTGAAAATGTTGGAGACAAATCTTCATCATAACTTGTGCTTCTATCCAACGGAAGTCTTTACTCACTATCCCTCAAAACTGTGTAACAGAAAACTGTGTTCATCACTGAATCAAAAATCCAATGGAGCATTCTAATGCCTATTCTGAAGCACTTGTGGTTCCAATGTTTCACTCTTTAATGCTCTTTTCCTAAATTAAGTCTCACAATATTTTCTAATAAAGGTTTGACATGCAGGATTTTATGAGCTGAAAAACTCTTTTTGAAAAACTCTTAAACCATGTCCACATACTACTGCCAACTCAACCCTATCACAAAAGAATCCAAGTTGTTTTACCTTTCTAAACAATGAGTACTAATAACTCTGAAAACACATCATTTATGCCAAAGTCTGATAAATTTACATATAAAGTATCTTCACTTTTCTTGCTCTTCCTTCTGTCCTAATGTTTATCAGGATGACATATTAAACTGATCTACCATTATGAAGAGTTATAATACACATCTAGAAATTTTTAAATTATCCTTCTTATATAACGATCATTGCAAATACCTCTCCATCTAAAAAGACATGACCACTAAATATAGCATAAAATCCTAGACCAGATCAGGTACTGATAGAAAAAAAAAAATGCTACAAAAGATGTTACTGGGACAACTGGCAAAATTGTAATGTGGGCTGTAAAAAACTAAATATCCTGAATTTGCTCACGTTTGCAGTTTCATAAGATAATATCCTGGCTCTCAGGATATGCACATTAAAGTATTAAGGGCTAAAGAGGCACAGATGTATGCAGCCTACTCTCAAATGACCCCCCAAAAATTTGTGTGTGTGTGTGTGTGTGTGCGTGTGTGTGTGTGTAGAGAGAGAGAGAAGCAAACAAATGTAGCAAAATGTTAAAAATTGGTGAATCCAGGTAAATATGGGAGTTTTCTGAATTACTTATACTACTTTTCTGTAGTTCAAAATTAATTTAAAATAATATCTTTAAAAACCAGCTTAGACTCCGTTCATCCCCCACAATGAAATTTCTCCACTCCCTACAATTCACAGAAGCATCTTGAAAGTTGTAAATAGTCACTGTCTCCCATTGCACTCCACTCCACTGAGAGATTTCCATGGTGCCAAACCCAACAACTTCTTCTTGGCCTCATCTTAATTTCTTCACAGCGCTGAATGCAGGTGACCACTCTTTCACCTCTTATGGCACCACATCTCGCTGGTTCTCCTCGTATCTCACTGGCTGCTCTTTGTCTCCTTTGCTGGCTCCCCTCAATATCCTATACCCACTTCTATTCCCTATCTGTATAATCTCATCAGTCTGCAACATTAAAAGCACCCTGAATTCCAGACTCAAGTATCCAACATCTAACAAGACATATCTGCTTGTCAAATGGGCATCTCGAACTTTGCTGGTTGAAAGAAAACTCTTTTTTTTCTGGCAGGATCTCCCTCTGTTGCCCAGCCTGGAGTGCAGTGACATGAACACAGATCACTGCAACCTTGACTTCCCAGGCTCAAGTAATCCTCTCACCTCAGCATCCTGAGTAGCTGGGACTATAGGCACATGCCACCATGCCCAGCTAATTTAAAAAAAAAAAATTTTTGTGGAGACAGGGTCTCCCTATGTTGCCTAGGCTTGAAACAAAACTCTTGATTCCCTTCTCTAACCCATTCCTATCTGCTCCTCCTCAAGTTGCCTAATACCACTAAATACTACTAGTTTTCACTCAGTTGTTCAGGCCAATTATGGAGATCAGAAGTAATGATCCTTATTTCCCTTGATTTCCTTCATATCCCAAATCCTAATCATCAGCCAAGACTCTTAAAATACACCATCAAAATATACTCTGAACTGACCACTTCTCACCCGCTCTGCTGTCTACCCTAGTCCATGGTCTAGGCAGATTTGCCTGCTTCCTCTTTTGTTCCCTCATAACCCATTCTCTGAGACAAAGCAGCAAAAATGATCTGTAATTATTAAATCTGTAATTAAATCATGTATTCCCCCCATCAAAATCTTCCAATGGTTTCCTATCACACAGAAGATCTTATATCCTCATCACAGCCTGCAAAGCTGTACCTAACATGGGTGCCTGCCCATCTCTCTGAACTTATCTCCTAGTAGTCTCTGTCCCCTTTTTCACTATGTTCATCACACTGGTTTTCTTACAGCGCCCAGATCATGCTAAGTTTGTTCCCACCTAAGGGCCTTTACTTTTGCATGCTTTTTCCCCCATATTCACATTGTTCACTCCTTCCCCTCTTTCAGATTGACTGCTGGCCAAATAAGACATTTAAAAAAGGCAATGTCCTCTTCCTTTTCTCTCTACCCTACCCTTTACTCTCCATTTCCTCTCACTGCTTTATTTTCTTAATATGTATTTGTTTTTTCTCATCTCTTCATTAAAAAAACTTAATGTAAAACATTAACATGTGACAGTTTCTCATTGCTAAAAAAAAAAAGAAAAGCAAACAATATATATGAAATTCAAGCTCCTTTCAACTATCTCTCTTAATCTTGGTCCCCTCCCCAGAAGTACTTTAGTATGCATTTGGTTACGTATCCTTGTAGAGTTCTTCTCTATGGAATTAAATACACTGGTATCTCACGCCTGTAATCCCAGCACTTTGGGAGGCTGAGGCGGGCGGATCACAAGGTCAGGAGATCGAGACCACCCTAGCTAACACGGTGAAACCCCATCTCCACTAAAAATACAAAAAATTAGCCAGGCATGGTGGCGGGCGCCTGTTGTCCCAGCTACTCGGGAGGCTGAGGCAGGAGAATGGCGTGAACCCCAGGAGGCGGAGCCTGCAGTGAGCTGAGATCACACCACTGCACTCCAACCTGGGCAACAGCGAGACTCTGTCTCAAAAAAAAAAAAAAAAAAAAAAAAAAAAAAAAAAAAAAATACACAGGTATCTGTAGAAACAAAACGTGTTTTAGGCCTGTTCCGTAACAAACTTCAAAATACGCCTTAACTTTCATAGTCATTATACACAGATTTTGTTACTCATTGTAATATATAGGTCTATTGGTGAACATTTAACATAACTACCATTTTGCACCATCACGAACAATTCATTTAACAAATACTTATTAAGTGTCTACTACATTCTAGGCTCTGTATCTGTATCTTGCTGCAGATACAGCAAAAAATAAAGCAAAGATCTTGCCCTCTTGGAGCTTGTATTCTTGCAGGAGGAGGAGGACAATAAACAATAAAATACATAGTGTAAACTTTTTGTGAAAAGGGCCAGAGAGTAAATATTTTTGGCTTCGCAGGCCACATGTATATGTCACGTATTTTTTGCTTTGTTTCACAACCCTTTAAAAATGTAAAAACCATTCTTTTGCTTATAGGATGTACAAAAACAGGGCAGAAGGTCATGGAGCTGTGGCTTGCTGACCCCTAATATAGTATGTTAGAAGGTGGTATGTGCTATGCAAAAAATAAAAAGGAGTCCAGGATAAGAGTGGGTGGGGAACGGCAGGATAGAATATAGTATTAAACAGGGTATTCATAGACGGTAAGATCTGAGCAAAGACTGGGAGGTAAGTCCATAGAGCCAAGCAGATATGTGGAAGAAGTACATTTCAGAGAGTGGCGCCAGCAAGAGTCCTAAAGTAGGAACAGGACAGACATAGCAAGGAGGCCAGTGAGTAAGGGGAGGACAGTGGTAATAGTAAATGAGGTCAGGAAGGTAAGGACAAAGTGGAGTAGATTGGGCAGATCATGTAGAGCCTCACAGGACCAGCTTTTCTCTGAGTGAATGAAAGGGAATGTCAGTCCATTTGGGTTGCTATAACAAAATACCATAAATGAGATAGCTTATAAGTGACAGAAATTGATTTCTTACCATTCCGTAGGATGGGAAGTCCAAGATCAAGGCATATTCAGTATCTGGTGAGGGCTGCTTTCTAGCTCACAGACTTCTTGCTATGTCCTCAAGAGACAAAGGGCAACGGATCTCTCTAGGGTTTTGTTTTGTTTTGTTTTGTTTTGAGACAGAGTCTCACCCTGTCACCCAGGCTGGAGTGCAGTGGCGTGACCTCAGCTCACTGCAACTTCCGCCTCCTGGGTTCAAGCGATTCTCCTGCCTCAGCCTCCCGAGTAGCTGGGACTACAGGCACGTGCCACCACGCCCGGCTAATTTTTTGTATTTTTGGTAGAGGTGGGGTTTCACGGTGTTAGTCAGGATGGTCTCGATCTCCTGACCTTGTGATCCGCCCACCTCAGCCTCCCAAAGTGCTGGGATTACAGGCACAAGCCACCGCACCTGGCCTCTAGGACTTTTTAAGGGCACCAATCCTATTCATGAGGACTCCACTCCCATTTCCTAATACTACCACCTTGGGAGTTAGGATTTCAACAGGCTGGGAGGACACATACATTCAGACCATAACAGGAGCCATTGCAGGAGAAGTGACAGGGACTGTCTTAATTTGCAAAAGGTTTATTCTGGCTACTGTATTGAGAAAATACTGTTGGGAGGGGATAGGGCAGAAGGGGCAGACCAGGTAGTAACCTATTTCAGTAATCCAACAAGATGTGATGGTAGTGGCTTGGACAAGGGTGGTGGCAGTGGGGGAAGCAGTGAGGCATGATAGGATTTTGGATGTATTTTGACGATACAGAAAACAGATTGTCCTGAAAGAACAGATTTGAAGAGTAAAAGAAAAAGTGAAGCGAAAAATAAGGCCAAGATTTTGGTCTGAGCTACAGGAGGACAGAGTTGCCACTGACAGAAATGGGGGAGTCTGTGGGTAAAGCAGGCATTGAGGAGAAAGTTTAGGAGTTTAGTTTTGGATATGCTGACTTTGATGTCTATTATTAAACATTTAGGGGAGATGTTGAATAGGTAGTTGCACATACAAGACTGGAATTGAGGAGAGAGGCTAAAGATCTAAATTTGGGTATTGTTGATATTTACATGGCATTTAAAGCCATGAGACTAAATGAGATTACCAATAAAGTGAACATAGACAGAAACAAATAAACAAACAATTAAGACTTGGGGCTCTCCAACATTAAGAGGCCAGTGAAAATAAAGGAAAAGGAGAATTATAAGGACCAGCACTGAGACAGCAGATAACCAGGAATGTGTGACGTCCTGGAAGGCAAAGAAGAAATGGTTTCAAGGCTAAGGGAAGCAAACAGCTTGTCAAATGCTGCTGACAGGTCACATAGGATGAGAATCAATAACATAGGGCATTTAACAATATGGGGGATACGAAGAACCAGAGGAGCTGTTTCTGTGGGAGTGGTGCAGACAAAGGCTTGACTAGACTGGGTTTAACAGAGTACTAGAGGAGAGAACTTGGCAATAGCAAGTACAGACAACTATTTTGAGAAATACTGCTCCCAAAGGAAACAAAAAATTGGGGTAATGTGGTGAAGTGGGACAAGTTTTTTTCCTAAGAGGGGAGAAATAATAGCATATCTGTTTGCTGATAGAAATGATTCAATAAAAAGAACAAAATTGATGATGTGGAAGAAGAGAACCTGAAGCAAAGTCCTTGAGCAGATGAGAGAGAATGGGGCCTAGTACAAAGGCAGACAAGAATATGAACAGTTAATCTAAGGTAACGGGCAGGAAGACAGCCATGTACTGAGCAGATGCTGCGTAGACCCTTTCATAAATAGAGTGCCAGAGGTACGTGGAATGGTGGCAATCTATGGAAGTTCTGATTACTTCAATTTTCTTAGCAAAGTGGGAAGCAAGGTCATGAGCCGAAGGTGAGGATGGGAAAAGAGATATAGAAGGTTTGGGGAAAATAAGATATGAAATAGTCATTTAGAAGAGTGGAAGAGTAAGCAGACTAGGAAAATACAGTACAACCATCAGGCAGCATTACAGACCCACTTAAGGTTTGTGGCCATGTGTGGTTGTGTGGTTTTTTTCTGGCCATGCTCAGTTACATAGGGGCGAGTGCAAAAAAAACCCCAGAGTTTGTTTTAACTAGGGCTCTGGTTTTGCCAAAGCAAAGAGCAAGGAAAGGTATCCAAAGAAATAATTAAACTGATTAACCATGAAATTTAGATGAGTAAATTCCATGTAAAAGGGAGTGAAAACATCAAGAGGGTAAGGGGCAGGGGAGCAGTAATAGGATCAATGGGTTGGAGATTCCACTGGGGTCAGAAGATGGTTAGGGCTGAGGCACTAGGAGTGAGCTGCAAAAATAGGAAGAAGCGGTAACAGAGCAGAACACATGAAATGGCAACTATGGAGGGAGTGCAGTTATTGACAGTGCACGAGGGTATCACTGTGGAATGAGTGGCTGATATAGCGTAGATGGGAAGAGCACTGGAAGAGAGGTCTAGGAAATGAGAGGCCAGGGTTTGGGTGGATCAGTTATGTACATTCTTATCAATTTCAATATAAAGACTGGAGAGTGGGATAGTGAGCCTTTATGACATAAATCAAAACTGAAGATTATAGGGAGAAAGGAGGAAGCATAGTTTGAAAGAAGTAAGAAGACTCATGACAGATATCTTTCCCACCTCTAGAAACTGTGGAAGGAAAGTTACAGAGCAAACAAACAAAAACAGCCCCAACTGCATAGTGGAAGAGAGTCCGGTTTCCATTAGAGCAAAAAAGTGAAAACAACATCTAAGAATGGTTCAGACTGGATTTTGCAGATGATGGACAGTTAATTTCACAAAGTACAGTAGAAGGGTATGACAAGTTGAGAAGGGGTTTAAGAAAAAGTGTAGACTCCGGCCTGGGCAAGAGAGCTAGACTGCGTCTCCAAAAAAAAAAAAAAAAAAAAACGTGTAGACCCAGGCTGGGCTGGGCGCGGTGGCTCACACCTGTAATCCCAGCACTTTGGGAGGCCAAGGTGGACGGATTGCCTGAGGTCAGAAGTTGGAGACCTGCCTGCACAGCACAGTGAAACCCCATCTCTACTAAAATATAAAAAATCAGCTGGGCATGGCGGTGTGTGCCTGTAGTCCCAGCTACTCGGGAGGCTGAGGCAAGAGAATTCCTTGAACTCAGGAGGCAGAGGTTGCAGTGAGCTGAAATCGCGCCACTGCACTCCAGCCTGGGCAACAGAGCAAGACTCCATCTCCAAAAAAAAAAAAAAAAAAGTGTAGACCTTTTTATGAATGGAGTGCCACAGATAAAATGTGAACAGGATGTCTGGAGTTTCTGTGGTTACTGACAAAGACTAATCCTAGCACACATGACTCCTGATACACTCATGTGTTTCTCTAAGAAATGGAAACTGCTGGGTCAAAGATGTCTTTACTTTAAAATAGCCGTACTGATATATTCAATGTTATCCCTACAACCTTCTCAATACATACTAACAAAACTTTTTTCTCTTTTGCCAGTATAATGAGAAAAAAAAAAAAGTCACTGCTTTACTTTGCATTTTTCTGCTGGTGAGGTAAATCATTATTCCATGTTTACCTGCTAGCCATATTTCCTCGTCTGTGGAACTTGCCCACTTAAAAAACTGAGTTGTTTTCCTTTTTAAATCGATGTAGAGTGCTTTAAAAATCTATTTTATTCTGCTCTTAATGATTCATACAAATCAATCTTCTAGATTCATTTCATATCTTTCAATGGCTCATGATAGGGTGACATAAGGCTCAGTAGGTTCTCTCTCTTCAACATCCGTCTGTACTATATATTAGAGTTTGTCTAATTAAGGCCTTAGTCAAATCTGGCCATACCATTGGTTTCATAACTGTTTTTGCACTACAGTGGTAGAGATGGCATGGCCCACAGAGCAGAAAATATTTGCTATCTGGCCCTTTACAGAAAGTTTGTGGACCCCTGCTATATAACTTTCAGGGCCCCTGAACCGCTTAAGAGTTCCAAGAACACAGCAGATCTTTATGTTTACTGACACACTCACTGAAATGCTGTTCCTAGTTCCCAAAATGCTCCAGACATTCCCCCAATCTATTCAACGAATCTATTACTGGCCTTTCTTGGTGTTTTTACAGATTTATATCACAAAAGCTGTAAATACACTTATTGAACTTGTTTATTTACCTATCTCTTTCTCCACTAGTATGTAAATCTCTCGACAAGAGATAATCCCAGCATTAATAAATGGCACAAAAGTCCTTCATGGTTTGCTAGCTCTCTCATCATTTCCTAGTTCTGCTATGCTCCAGTCAAACTATATATTTAATTTCATTAAATATTTTTCAAAAACATAATTTCAAATGGTAACATAATAATCAATAGTTCTGTACTTTTATATCTTTAAAATTTTGGTGGATACCACCGATTCCTAATCATTTATTTGCATTTATTCAGTATATTCATGATTTGCTGAAATACTTCTCTTCCTTAATTCCTTTCTTAGTAAAAACAAAAGTGGTGGAATCTTATCCTTCCTAGCATTAACTTTTTCATCTGTGGTAGAAACATATGGGCCTCCACTAATAAATTATTTTACTAATGGCTTCGGAGTCATCTATAAAATGCAACTCAAATATGAGGGTTTTTTTCTCTAATTTTCAGTATAAATTTAACTTCCTACACCTTGTAGGCAGTTCTATTCTCCTTATGTGAAACATATTATTTTTTTGCTTGTTTCCCCAGTAAAACCTTCATTTACTTTACCAGGAGTTTTACTAAACGTATATTTCAATTTAAGCACTTACGGGCCTTTTCATTTCTCTTACTCCCCAAATTTAATCAAATTTGAGATTTCTTTGGTTTTCTCTCACCTATTTGTGTTAAGATCATTAAGAATTGCACCCACAGATATTTGGTGCATTCACTTTAGAATCCGGTTTTATATAGTTGTTACCAATTTATCTCATCCAGGTAAAGATTTTCTCTTTCTAAAATGTGGAAAGTTAAGCCCTGTCTTGTTTAACTTTGCAACTTACCCATTCATTATTCCCAGCTCAGTTTAGCTATCTTAAAAATGTGGTCTGTGATCTATAGTTAGTTACAGTATAAAATCCTGAATATGTATATAATATAAAAGTATACAAATAAAACAGCATGATGAGCTTTGCAGTCAAGCAGATATAGATTCAGATTCAGGCTCGAACGCTCTGAGCCCTTGGACAAAGTACTTACCTATTTACACTTTGTTTTCTCATCAGTAAAATAGAAGTAATTCCCGTGTATAACACAGAGCCAAGATAATAAATGAGAAAAATGTATACGAAAGTGACAATGTATGTTAAATGCCTATAAATGATGTCTAGTACATTACAAGGAAAACGTTAATCCACTCTCTATTCCTCCAATCCCAAAGCAACAGGAACAATAAATACTGTGTAGTCTCAATTTATATTAATAAGTTCATTATTAAATTCCCTTAAGTAAAAGCAATTTGGCAGTATGGACCATGAGCTTTCGATGTTTACTTTGACTCAGTATTTTTGCTTTGGGGACTCTAAATAATCTAGAATGCAGAAATTGATTTTTGTATGAGGATGTTCATTGCAGTTCTTATAACTGCAAAAAAATTAGAAACTGTTTAATAATGAGAAATCCACACAAACATGCAAACATTAAATATGGTGACAAAATAATTAAGTAGCATAAGAAAATGCTTATGGTGCTAGGTGAAAAAAGAAGAATACAAAATTACTCATATAGTAAAGTCTCAACTGTGAAAAAAATCCAATAAACTCAGAAAAAAACATTGGAAGGAAATGCACAAAAGGGCTTACAGTAGTTACTGCGTAGTACTGATATTTGTAATTTTTATTTTATGGTTTTCTATAGTTTTCTGAAATAACTAACAATAATGACATTGATGATAACAGCAGTTATTATTTATAGAAAAGTTAATACATGTCAGGCCCAGTTTTAAGAGCTTAGTGTATTAACTCATTTAATCCTCATAACATAAGATGAAAAAGTGAGATTAAATAATTTGCCCAAGGTCACACAGATAATTACAGAAGGTGCCAAAATCTGAATCCAAATAGTGTGGCTCCAAAGCGCCTGTTCTTTACACCACACTGAAAAGTTTTGCTTTGTTTTAAAACTTTAACCGTTAAAAAGGCATATATCAATCCCAACTTTATGGTCTCACAGTTATCAGCTTTTTCTCAGTACTGAGTTGTAATATTCGCTCTGGCATGGAGTGTCTTTTTGGATTAAGAGGTAGCCACTATTCCTATATGTATTCTATTTACTCCAGAAAATTCCAAGACAAATCCACCTCCCTATTTCCCATTTCAACATCTCATTTGACCACTGAGACTCTAGAACTCTAATATTCCTACTTATTACAGCAACTTACAGTACTTCAAAGGACCCTTCAAAGCAACCCAAACAAACTTGCTTTTGAAAACCTCTCCTAACTAATATCCACGCGTATAACTACAAATCAGTTACCACTTGCTGTAGTTTGAATATGGTGTGTCTGTCTCCATCAAAATTCATGTTGAACTCTGATCATGATCTCGTGGACATGATTTAGTTCCCTGAGGGTGAGTTGTTAGAAACCCAGGCCCTTCCCTCAGATTTCCCCCTCTTTGCCTGGGGTGGCTTCCCCTTTGACCTTCTCTAGCAGGTTATGATGCAGCACAACAAGCTGACCAGATGGCGGCGCCTTGCTTCTTATACTTCCCAGCCTGCAGAACCGTGAGCTAAATAATAAACCTCTTCTCTTTATAAATGACCCAGTCTCAGGTATTCTTTTACAGCAACACAATACGGATTAAAGCACCACTCTTGCAAACATCTGTCTTCCATTGCGAAGTTCATCCCTTGCACAACCCGGAAGACTCCTTCACCTGCCAACACTCAACACATTTACCATGGCAATGGCTGAATAGGGTCAACTAAGAAAAATCCTCAACCTCCAGGGGAATTTCACTGTTTCTGATCCTTCCTCTTTGAGGATGGCATTGTTCTCCATTGTTTTTGAAAATCTCATCAGTTTCTTTGATTCTCTCAGCTTTCTCACCCTTTTGCTGGTAAACCAAACTGTTTTGAGGGGGGGAGATATCTTTTTGGCACCAGTACGTATTCAAATATCAATCTCAGGAGAAAATATCACAATTTATACCCTGGCCAATAAAAAGAACTCCCCCACTTACTGCTGTGCTCCTCTCTGCAGTTTATATTTGATAAATTCATTTATTTCATTACATATATCACTTGGTTTGACTTTGCTTTATAACCAGGTTTCTTTCCTTAAAAAAACATTTGCAGAATCCAACATGGTTAAAATTCAAGAAATTCTTCTAAATATAGATGTTTACATTTACAACATTTAGAAAAACTGAGTTCATGGACTGGCTTTAAAATTATAAATAAGAAAAACTACAGTCATAAAAACAATGAATACAATAAGAAGTGTTGATATTGGAAAAGCTTACAACTAGAATCATATATTTTTACAAAAATCTTATTCTGCTCACATTATATAATGGTAATAAAGCCACTGAGGGTTGAGGTAGAAGTGCAAACAAGATTTTTATAGATATTTCAGTGGGAGGAATTTAATAATTCCTCACTAGGACAAAGATGAAGCCACATCAAGGGTGGCGGCCCCTTTTAGGAAAAAGAAAACAGAACACTAGTACTTCATTAGGCTCTCGTTAAATTGCATGAAGTAAAAATCGTACTGCTAAACTAGTATAAATTTATGCATTGCATAGTTAGAGACTAAAAAAGAAATCTGCACCTACAAACTATTATTTCCCTTTTGTGGTTGCTAATTTTCATCCTGGTACAGCCTTCTCTAGGAACAACTAGGGTGCCAGGTAAGGTAAAAGTAGAAAACAGATCCTTTCCCAAAAAACGGAACTTTCCCCTTTTCCACTAAACATAGTTTCTTCATCACTCTAATATGGAAGCTTTGATATAACAGGTAAACTTAAAATGCTGCAGGAACTTTTGTTATTCTAAAAGTGAGTACGTCAGGACAGCCATTTTACAACCTTCATTTCCAAACACCTATTACACCATACATCTTGCAATTTTAAAAGTATCTTTTCTTTAGGGTAAAAAAAGTACCACTTACACATTCATCATTCAAGTCATTACTGTTTCAAAGGACAGTTATTAAGCTTCTTAATACAGCTGTCAAAATCAATTTGTAGATAGCCTCCAATTTCAAATTTCTACATTTACATCTACTGATAGATCAACCTGATTAGCGATTAAGATAACAATCTTAAACTCTAAGCAATCCTTGCAAAATCCAGTTGATTTTTAAAATCAGTAAGCAACATGCGATCATTTTTAAAGAAAGTCATTCCGAAAATAGCTTGATTGTGGTGGCCAGTCTGCTCCTCAGCAGCTGTTTCCTGTTGCTTGTACGCATGGGAGTGGAGGTAGAAGTGCAAAACCCACAAGCCCACGCAAAACTCGTACAGTCACAAACATTATGTAAACATGTCGTGAGGCCAAGAGGCCCCAAGGAGAAAGAACCGCCGGGAGGAAGAGATCGGCAAGCTGCATGTGAGGACGATGGGCGCTGTGTGCGGACGCGGCAGACCCGGGCAGAGGGGCCCAGGGCGGGACAAAGACTGGCCCATCTCGGGCAGCACCGGCCAGCGCCCAGAACCAGTGAGAGGCAGCCGTCCCGGGGCAGCCGACTGCAGCACTCAAGGGCCCTCAAACGCCACAGCTTAACAGGCGAGGCAAACGCTCCCCTGAATATCAGACCCTTCCCTTCCCGCCCCTTGTAACGGGCTCCCGCCGCCCCTAACGGGCTCCTCGGACACTTGAGAAGCCGCCGTCGCCTGCTCCCTACCCGGGTCCCGCAGCGCCTGGGCGGGCAGCTGTTGGGGTTAGAACCGCGCCGCCGCTGCCTCCCGGCTTCAAACGGCCGGGCAGGCACCGAGAAAACGCGCGAGCCCGGCGTCTCTCCCGTAGGCGCGTCAGGCAGCTCGGAGCTCCCAGCCTCCGTTCCCGCCCCTCCAGTTCGGGGCCGCGCATCCTCACGCCACCTACCCGGTCCCACACCATCCCAGAGGCCTCGGGCGCTCGGGCCTTCGGCCGAAGCGGCACTGCCTCCTGTCCGGGGCCTGAAATGGCTGCGGAACAAAGAGAATCTGGGCTCCACCGAGCGCCGGTCCGATTGGCCGGGGGGCGGAGCCCGCGGCGGGAACGTTCGGCGGCGGTCGCCTTGGCAACGGCGGCGAGGCTGGGAAAATTGCGGCCTGGGTCGGCTGGGCCTGTGGGCCTGCGTCCGGCAGCGCGCGGCCGTGCTTTCTAAGCGGGCTCGGTAGCACCAGACTTCACCTGCCCGGCGCGGGACTCACAAGTGCTCGCACTCCCTGCGGCCGGCGCGCTGACTGGAGCCTCTGGGTCTGGCACGCAGCAGCTGCAGACGCTGCCCGACGCTGTGGGGCTGTGAGGAAAACGGCCCGCCGGTGTGGTTGCCCAGACTGTGCTGGGCCCTCCTAGGTGGATGGCCTTGCCCCAGCCTAACTTCTGTGCCCCAGCATAACCTCCAAAGTAACAGCCGTGCCCTGGGAGCCTGTTCAACACTGAACACAACCCCACAATAACACAGTTCCAGCGTCGCTGGTAAAAAGCAGAAATGGCTTCGGTAGGTAGATGCGGGTGGATGGCTGCCTGCTTAGAACAATATAGGCTTTTGACGTATGTTGTATCTGGCGTATAAACTACTATGTAATTAAAATTCAGTGATTTATACAATTTTTACGTCTCTAGGTGTGCAATCCTATAAAACTGTAGTTTCTTGCTCTTAGAAATAACAAGCCCTTCTCTCCCTAACCTGCCATCATGAGAAACCAAAATGTCCTGTATTTTCTGTATGGCAAATGATTCAAAATGGGAGTGGTGGACGTTTTTATACCCAATTGCAACAAGGCTAATGAGATAAATATCAGTTCCCTTCCCTCAGATTATTCTTATATATAAAATTTACTGTATAAAAATACTTAAAATTTGCATAGCTAGCTGATTTTTATTTTCTAAGGTGATGATGCCCGTGATAATATTCCTCACATGATCAATGTGAGTAGAATACCAGCAGTTCCGACTATCTTACTGGAAGTGCTGTATATATTTTGAAAATGTGTAACAGTTGTTGCCTTCCTGTCATAGTTTAGGTAAAATTACAGTACATAATACTAGAAAATGTGTGTAAATTTTTACTAAGATAATTTGTTCATCTAAACGTGTTAACAATTTTCATTTGAACTACAGTCATTTTGCAGGAAAAACTATTTAACCTAAAATTTGAGACTAAAAGTACCATTTTTTAATCATTGGGAAATTGAACTTAGCAAGGGAAAATATTATAGATAACTAAAATACTCATGATTTCAACATGTTATATTAATTTGATAGTAATTGGATACAGTAGTGTATATCAAAAAGAGGCCCCCCCCAAATAGGAGTAGATTACTAAGAAAAAAATGTAATATAAACTTTTCTAAATGGTAGTTTATCTGCAGGAAAATATACCCAGAAAAAGTATATTTATCCAAATAACAAATGGCTTATTTCTGCGTTTGAAAAGTTACATCGTGGACTAGGATCTGTACAAATCAGAGGGTGTGTAGTATTTGCATTCTACTTTGCTAAAGGAAAAAACAGAAATATTTCTAAAATCTAAAGGATTAGCAAATAATGACAGATGTAAATACTACTGACTAATCAATTAGTAGGAGTTCACTTGATTAATAGTTTGGAAATAACTGAAATGAATTGAAGAAAAAGTAACATATTATTTAGCAAATATTTGGCCAAAATATTTTGAAAGAAAAAAAATGTTGATTATCAGATGTTGTAAAATTGAGATTAAGCAAATTAAATATGTATTCTTTTGTAAAAATTAAAGTGAATGAAAATATTAATATAAAATAGTTCTGTGTTGAATAGAGATTCTTACACATGTAGCCTTTTTGTCTCTTCTAGGTCAAATTAAAAATTCATGTTTTAAACAGTAAATCTTATTAACAAGGATTTATTAACATGGCTTATTTTATTTTTCTTTGACAGTTTGCACATATAATAGCAGCTATCCAGTAGTATTTCCCTTTATACCTAAATATGCTCATGTGGTAAAACTTTGAAGAATTATTGATAATTTTTAAATGACAAAAATGAAGTTAAAATTTATAAACTTTGTTTTTACCTTTAAAACATAGATACCTTATATTTAAAATTTCTGTATTAATTTTATTTTCTTAGGTGAAAAATTTACCAAGATAAAAATAAAAACATGTTAGAAGTTACAAAATAGCATCTGAGGGAGAAAACATACCTATAAGCTTTCACCTAGGAATGACAAGATGCTTATTTTGTCAGGTGTAGCATTGTTAAAACAAGTGTGGAGCTTGCAGGCAGAGGACCTATATGCAGATGGTGGCTTTACCATTTATGAATGCTTTTGGTTCAGTCTTTCTGAGCTTCACTTTCTTTTGTCTGAAACAAGATTAAGTAAGATAAGTTACATAAAGAACTCATTAGCAGAGTGCAGGGCAGGTTGTTAGAGGGCAATGAATGAAAGTATTACTAGACATTAATATAAATCAAATATGTTTGAGAAGGAAGAATGATTATTGAAAAAGTAGGTCTGGAAGTTCAAAAATTGTTAGATAAATATCTTTAATAGGCAATTGTTGGTGAATATATGGAAACCTAGTAAGATAGGTAATTTTTTATATACAGACAAGCTTCTAAAATAGAATAAGCCTGGGCGCAGTGGCTCACGCCTGTAATCCCAGCACTTTGGGAGGCCAAGATGGGCAGATTACCTGAGGTCAGGAGTTCGAGGCCAGCCTGGCCAACATGGTGAAACCTCGTCTCTACTAAAAATACAAAAATTAGCTGGGCGTGGTGGCGGTCACCTGTAATCCTAGCTACTCAGGAGGCTGAGGCAGGAAAATTGCTTGAACCTGGGAGGCAGAGGTTGCCGGTGAGCCAAGATCAGGCCATTCATTTGCACTCCAGCCTGGGTGACAGAGCAAGACTTCATCTCAAAAATAAGTGAAAAAATAAAAATAAATAAATAAAATAGAATAGGATCTTCTAAAATGTTGTTTCCATTTATACTTCTGGAAAGACAAGTATTTCACATTAGGTAGTTTAAAGAATTGCCTTACATTGAAACATCTTCAGGTTGACATTATGAAAAAAAGTTTCAGTAATTATTTAGAAGAATTTAATTAAAATATTGAAGAGGACAGTTGTAGTCAATATTCAGAAATGTGTAAATAATCTACAGGCATTTCTCATTTAAAGTAAACCCAATATATAAAGTTTGAATTCTTAAAAATGATAAATTAGGGAGTTATTAACTGGGAAAAATTAACTTCAAATCTCCTTTAAGTATTAATATATCCTAGTGATTATAATATGATTCTGCTTATAAAAAGGTCTACTTAGACTTCTACTTTTGTGAAGATGGAGTAGATATACTTGTCCCTATTCCTCCCACTAAGTATAATTAAAACTTCTGAACATTACATATAAAACAAACATAAAAGTCTCCAAATGGTGGAAAGAAGACAGATCAGCTAGAGACCTTGGAACCCAAGGAACAACATGATGGTGAATTCCCTGTGTTTTCTTTTTGCTTTAGATACACCAGACTTGAAACTTTAGACATCAGCAACCTAGAAACACCAATGGCACAGACAAAAAAGCCCCATCAAAACAGTGCTCCAGCTGAAGGGCCAGAAAAGGAGTATAGCAGACAGAAAACTTTTTGACAATAAATGCATACTCTAGGCAAAACTACAGACAGAATTGTGACCCCATCCTACTCATGTCAGCAAAGTCCTAGTGGAGAGCCTAGACCCCCACTCTCACCAGACTATTAGGTAAGTTTAAAGAATTGCCTTACACTGAAACATCTTCAGGTTAGCATTGTGGAAAAATATTTAAGTAATTATTTAGAGGTGCCCTAAGCCCTCCTTCCCAGGGTGGTGTCAGAGAAGGTCAAATGAAGAACCAGTACTTTCATCATCACAAACCAGTAACAAGGAGTCTCCCATCTTGGGTGTCAGTGGAGGCCAAATGAGGAACTTGGATGTCTCCTCCAACTTGGCAACAATGAGGTGGTGCCTACTCCCCATACCCACTTCCCCTGCCAGTACAATGTTAGAAAAAGCCAGCTAAAAGAGATTTTAATAAGATTCAAAACCTCATAAATATCCCATATGTCCAGGTTTTATGAAAATCACTCATTATATCAAGAACTAGGAAGATCTCAAACTGTATGAAAAAAGACCATTAATAAATGACAAAACCAAGAAGACAAAGATGTTAGAATTATCTGACAAAGATGTTAAAGCAGACATCATAAAAATGCTTCAGTGAATTACAAAAACACTTGAAACAAATGAAAAAAATAGAAAGTCTCATTAGATAAGTAGAAGGCATAAAGAAAAACCAAATGGAAATTTTAGAACTGAAAAATACAATAATCAAAATAAAAAACTAAATGAATTGAGTAACAGAATGAAGGAGACAAAGGAATGAATCAAGGAACTTGAAGACAGAACAATAGAAATTATCCACTCTAAAAAAGAGAGAATATAGACTAAAAAGAACAGAGTCTCATGGAACTAAGTGACTACAACAAAAGATGTAACATTCATGAAATCAGAGTCCTAGAGGGAGAAAAGAAAAAGGGTGAGGCTAAAAATACTCAAATAAATAATGTCTGAAAACTTCTGAAATTTGGTGAAAGAGATAAACGTACAGATTCAAGAAGCTGAGTGAATTTTCAACAAATGAAACAAAACAGTTAAATGGGAAGAAGGTAGTTATTTTTTAACAAATAGTCCTGAAACAACAGGATATCCACATGTAAAAGAACAAAGTTGGACATCTGCTTCACACTGTATACAAAAATGAACTTAAAATGGATCATAGAACAAAATATAAGCGCTAAAACTATAAAATTATCAGAAGTAAACATGGAATTAAATTTTTGTGACCTGGAGTTAGGAAAAGACCTCCTACATATGACACCAAAAACACAAGCAATAAAAGAAAAAGCAAACAAGTTGGATTTCATCCAAATTTCAAACTTTCATGCTTCAAATGGCACCACCAAGAAAGAAAATGAAAAGACAGCACACAGACTGGGAGAAAATATTTGCAAATTACATATCCAATAAGAGATTTGTATTTAGTATAGATAAAAAACTCTTTACACCTCAATAATAAAAAACAACCTAATTAGAAATGGAGAAGGGGCCTGTATAGACATTTCTTCAAATAAGATATACAAATGACCAATACGCTTATGAGAAGAAGCTCAAGATCATTAGCTATTAGGGAAATGCAAATCAAAACAAGGAGATACCACTTCACACTCATTAGAATATCTATAATATGAAGTACAGATATCAAGTATTAGGGAGGATATGGAGAAATTGGAACCCCCATACATTGCTGGTGGGAATGTAAAATGCTGCAGCTGCTCTGGAAAACAGTGTGGCAGTTCCTCAAACGATTAAATGTAGAGTTACCCTATGACTCAGGAATTCTACTGCAAATAAAAATGAAAACATATGTCTACACAAAAAGTGGTACAAAAAGCAGGATTATTTGTAATTATTTGTAATGTCCAAAAAGTGGAACAACTCAAATGTCTAGCAATTGATTAATGAATAAAATATAGTATATATATATATACAATGGACTATTAATTGATACTAAAAAGGAATAAAGTGCTAATACATGCTACAGTATGAATCAACCTTGAAAGCATTATGCTTTCTTTAAGTGAAAGAAGCCAGTTACAAAAGCCACATGTTACATGATTATGTGAAAGTCTAAAATAAGCAGATATATAGAGACAAAGCATATTAGTGGTTTCCAAGGGTCAAGGAGGGAAATAGTGATTACAAATAGGTATAGGGTTTCTTTTCTAGGTGATTAAAGTGTTCTAAAGTTAGATAGTGGAGGTTACACAATGTTGTGAATCTAAAAACCACTGAATTATAAACTTTAAAAGGGTGAGTTTTATGGTTAAAAATTATATCTCAATAAAGCTGTTACTAAAAAAAAGACAAATGAAACCTAATAGGATAAACTCAAAGAGACTCATGCCAAGATATATCATTCAACTTTTGAAAACTAAGAACATAGAAAAAATTGTTAAAAGCAGAGAGCAAGAAATGACACCTTACTTGTAAGGGAAAAGCAATTTGAATGACAGTGGATCTTACATCAAAAACCATGGACTCCATAAGGAAGTGACACAACATCTTTCAAGTGCTGAGAGGAAAAAATTGTCAATCCAAGTCCAATATCCAGCAAAAATGTCCTTTAGGAATGGAGGGGAAATAATGACATTCTCAGATGAAGGGAAACTTAAGAGATTTTGTCACTAGCAGTTTTTTTCTAAAAGCATGGCTACAGAAATTTATTTAAACAGAAAGGAAATTATGAAAGAAAGAATATTGGAACATTAAGAACCAAGAAAAAACACACTAAGTAAAAATATGAGTAAATATAATAGGCTTCCCATCTCCTCTTGAGTTTTCTAAATTATATTTGAAGGTTAAAGCAGAAATTTTAACATCTGATTTGGTAGGGAGAATACTTGAGACAATCATAAAAGGAAAAAGGTAAGGAGCTATAAAGGGAAATAAGGTTTCTACACTTCACTTGAACTGGCAAAATTACACCACAAGTACACTAGGATAGGTTTGATATCGATATTGACTTAGTCCGCTTATGCTGTTATATCACGATACCTGAGACTGAGTAATTTAGGATAAACTGAAATTTATTTTCTCACACTTCTGGAAACTGGGAAGTCCTAGATCAAGGCATTGGCATCTGGTGTCTGCTGAGGACCATCTTGTTGCATGAAGCCTCTTTCATAAGCGCCTTAATAACATTAATGAGGAAGAACTTTCATGACTTAATTACCTCTTAAAGACTTTACTACCTAATACCATCACATTGGCAATGCCTGAATTTTGGAAGGGACATATTTAAACCATAGCAAAAATATGTATAATTTTAATACCTAAAGCAACTAGTAAAAAAGAAATACATACACTGAAAGAGATTGAGTGTAACTCAAAAACAAAAATTAATATGGAATTCTAAAAAGTAACCCACAGGAAGTAACCCACAAGAAGATAAGGAAAAGAAAACAGAAATGAAAAACAGAGAGAATAGAAAACAAAATACAAAATAACTGACTTAAGTTCTAACATATCTGTAATTACATTCAACATAAATGGAAAAAAGGATTGTTGGAGGTGGGTGGCAGATGGCTGAATAGGAACAGCTCCAGTCTGCAGCTCCCAGTGAGATCAATGCAGAAGGCTAGTGATTTCTGCATTTCCAACTGAGGTACTTGGCTTATCTCATTGGGACTGGTTAGATAGTGGGTTCAGCCCACGGAGGGTGAGTAGAAGCAGTGTGGGGTGTTGCCTCACCCGGGAAGCACAAGGGGTCGGGGAACTCCCTCCCCTAGTCAAGGGAAACTGTGAGGGACTGTGCCATGAGGAATGGTGCATTCTGGCCCAGATACTATGCTTTTCCCACAGTCTTTGCAACCCGCAGACCAGGAGATTCCCTTGGGTCCCTACTCCACCAGGGCCCTGGGTTTCACGCACAAAACTGGGCGGCCATTTGGAAAGACATCAAACTAGCTGCAGTTATGGAGTTTTTTTTCATACCCCAGTGGTGCCTGGAATGCCAGCGAGACAGAAGCATGCACTCTCCTGGAAAGGGGGCTGAAGCCAGGGAGCCAAGTGGTCTAGCTCAGTGGATCCCACCCCCACAGAACCCAGCAAGCTAATACCCACTGGCTTGAAACTTTGCTGCCAGCACAGCAGTCTGAAGTTGACCTGGGATGCTCAAGCTTGGTGGGGGGAAGGGTATCCGCCATTACTGAGGCTTGAGTATACAGTTTTCCCCTCACAGTGTAAACAAAGCCTCCGGGAAGTTTGAACTTGGTGGAGCCCACCGCAGCTTGGCAAAGGCGCTGTAGCCAGACTGTCTCTCTAGATTCCTCCTCTCTGGGCAGGGCATCTCTGAAAGAAAGGCAGTAGCCCCAGTCAGGGGCTTATAGATAAAACTCCCATCTCCCTGGGACAGAGCACCTGGGGGAAGGGGCAGCTGTGGGTGCAGCTTTAGCAGACTTAAACCTTCCTGCCTGCTGGCTCTGAAGAGAGCAGCAGATCTTTCAGCACAGTGCTCGAGCTCTGCTATGGGACAGACTGCCTCCTCAAGTGGGTTCCTGACCCTTGTGCCTCTTGACTGGGGGAAACCTCCCAGCAGGGGTCAACAGACACCTCATGCAGGAGAGCTCTGGCTGGCATCTGGCAGGTACCCCTCTGGGATGAAGCTTCCAGAGGAAGGAAAAGGCAGCAATCTTTTCTGTTCTGCAGTCTCTGCTGGTGATACCCAGGCACACAGAATCTGGAGTGGACTTCCAGCAAACTCCAGCAAACCTGCAGCAGAGGGGCCTGACTGTAACAAACAGAAAGAAATAGCATTAACATCAAGAAAAAGGACGTCCACCCAAAAACCCCATCCAAAGGTCACCAAAATCAAAGACCAAAGGTAGATAAATCCACAAAGGTGAGGAAAAACGAGCGCAAAAGGCTGAAAATTCCAAAAATCAGAATGCTTCTTCTCTTCCAAAGGATCACACCTCCTTGCCAGCAAGGGAACAAAACTGGACACAGAATGAATTTAACAAATTGAACAGAAGTAGGCTTCAGAGGGTGGGTAATAACAAACTTATCCGAGCTAAAGGAGCATGTTCTAATCCAATGCAAGGAAGCTAAGAACCTTGAAAAAAGGTTAGACAAATTGCTAACTGGAATAACCAGTTTAGAGAAGAACATAAATTACCTGATGGAGCTGAAAAACACAGCATGAGAACTTCGTGAATCATACACAAGTACCAATAGCTGAATCAATCAAGCAGAAGAAAGGCTATCAAAGATTGAGGGTCAACTTAATGAAATAAAGTGTGAAGACAAGATTAGAGAGAAAAGAATGAAAAGTAATGAACCAACCCTCCAAGAAATGTGGGACTATGTGAAAAGACCAAACCTACATTTGATTGGTGTACCTGAAAGTGACAGGGAGAATGGAACCAAGCTGGAAAACACTCTTCAGGATATTATCCGGGAGAACTTCCCCAGCCTAGCAAGACAGGCCAGCATTCAAATTCAGGAAATACAGAGAACAGAGAACACCATGAAGATACTCCTCAAGAAGAGCAACCCCAAGACACATAATTGTCAGATTCACTAAGGTAGAAATGAAGGTAAAAATGTTAAGGGCAGCCAGAGAGAAAGGTCGGGTTACCCCCAAAGGGAAGCCCATCAGACTAACAGTGGACCTCTCTGCAGAAACCCTACAAGCCAGAAGAGAGTGGAGGCTAATATTCAACATTCTTAAAGAAAAGAACTTTCAACCCAGAATTTCATATCCAGCCAAACTAAGCTTCATAAGTGAAGGAGAAATAAAATCCTTTACAGATAAGCAAATGCTGAGAGATTTTGTCACCACCAGGCCTACCTTACAAGAACTCCTGAAGGAAGCACTAAATATGGAAAGGAACAACTGGTACCAGCCACTGCAAGAACATACCAAATTGCAAAGACTATCAACACTATGAAGAAACTGCATCAACTAACAGACAAAATAACCAGCTAGCATCATAATGACAGGATCACATTCACACATAACGATATTAACCTTAAATGTAAATGGGCTAACTGCCCCAATTAAAAGACACAGACTGGCAAATTGGATAAAGAGTCAAGACCCATTGGTGTGCTGTATTTAGGAGACCCATCTCACATGCAAAGACACACATAGTCTAGGGATCAATGCAACAAGAAGAGCTAACTATCCTAAATATATATGCACGCAATACAGGAGCACCCAGATTCATAAAGCAAGTTCTTAGAGACTTCCAAAGAGACTTAGACTCCCACACAATAATAGTGGGAGACTTTAACATCCCACTGTCAATATTACACAGATCAACAAGACAGAAAATTAACAAGGATATTCAGGACTTGAACTCAGCTGTGGACCAAGCAGACCTAATAGACATCTACAGAACTCTTCACCCCAAATCAACAGAATATACATTCTTCTCAGCACCACATCACACTTATTCTAAAACTGACCACATAATTGGAAGTAAAACTCCTCAGCAAATGCAAAAGAATGGAAATCATAACAAACAGTCTCTCAGACCACAGTGCAATCAAATTAGAGCTCGGGATTAAGAAACTCACTCAAAACCACACAACTACATGGAAACTGAACAACCTGCTCCTGAGTGACTACTGGGTAAATAATGAAATTAAGGCAGAAATAAGTTCTTGGAGACCAATGAGAACAAAGACACAGTGTACCAGAATCTCTGGAACACAGCTGAAGTAGTGTTTAGAGGGAAATTTATAGCACTAAATGCCCACAGAAGAAAGTGGGAAAGGTCTAAAATCAACACTCTAACATCACAATTAAAAAAAGAGAAGCAAGGGCAGGCAGATTCAAAAGCTAGCTGAAGATAAGAAATAACTAGGATCAGAGCAGAAGTGAGGTAGATAAAAACACAAAAAACCCTTCAAAAAGTCAATGAATCCAGGAGCTGGTGTTTTGAAAAGATTAACAAAATAGACGGATTGCTAGCTGGATTAATAGGGAACAAAGGAGAGAAGTATCAAATGGACACAATAGAGAATGATGGAGGGGATGTCACCATTGATCTCACAGAGATACGAACTACCATCAGAGAATACTATAAACACCTCTGTGCAAATAAACTGGAAAGTCTGGAAGAGGTGGATACATTCCTGGATGCATGCACCCTCCCAGGACTAAACTGGGAGGAGGTTGAATCCCTGAATAAACTAATGACAAGTTCTGAAATTGAGGTGGTAATTAATAGCCTGCCAACCAAGGAAAGCCCAGCACCAGACAGATTCACAGCCAAATTCTACCAGGGATGCAGAGAGGAGCTGGTACCATTCCTTCTGAAACTGTTCCGAACAATGGAAAAAGAGGGACTCCTCCCTAGCTCATTTTATGAGGCCAGAATCGTCCTGGTGCCAAGACCTGGCAGAGACACAACAGAAAAAGGAAATTTTGGGCCAATGTCCTTGGTGAACATTGATGCAAAAATCCTCAGTAAAATGCTGGTGGGCCGAGTTCAGCAGCACGTCAAGAAGCTTTTCCACCATGATCGGGTCAGCTTCATCCCTGGGATGCAAGGCTGGCTCAACATACGCAGGTCGATGAACGTGGTTCATCACATGGGCAGAGCCAGTGACAAAGGCCATATGATTGTCTTAGTGGATGCGGAGAGGACCTTTGATGGAGTTTGGCACTGCTTCATGCAGGAAACACTCAATAAACTAGATATTGATCGTGTGTATCTCAAAATAATGGGAGCTGTTTATGACAAACCCACAGCCAATGTCATGCTGAATGGTCAGGGGCTTTGAAAACCAGCACAAGACGGATGCTCTCTCTCACCACTCCTACTCAACATAGTATTGGAAGTTCTGCCCAGGGCAATCAGGTAGGAGAAAGAAATGGGGGGTGTTCAGACAGGAAGAGAGGAAGTCAAATTTTCTCTGTTTGCAGATGACATGATTGTGTATTTGGAAAACCCCATTGTCTCAACCCAAGATCTCCTTAGGCTGGTGAGCAATTTCGGCAAAGTCTCAGGATACAAAATCAATGTGCAAGAATTGCAGGCATTCCTATACACCAATAATAGACAAGCAGTCAGCCAGTTCGTGAGTGAATGCCCATTCACAATTGCTACAAGGAGAGTAGAATATCTAGGAATACAATTTACAGGGGATGTGAAGGACCTCTTCAAGGAGAGTTGCAGGCCACTGCTCAATGGAGATAGGAGAGGACACAAATGGAGTGTTCCAGGCTCATGGATGGGAAGAACCAATATTGTAGAAATGGCCATACTGCCCAAAGTGATTTATAGATTCAATGCTATCCCCATCAAGCTACCATTGACTTTATTCACAGAATTAGAAAAAACTACTTTAAATTTCATATGGAACCAAAAAGGAGCCTGTATAGCCAAGACAATCCCAAGCAAAAAGAGCAAAGCTAGAGGCATCATGCTACCTGACTTCAAACTATATTACAAGGCTACAGTAACCAAAACTGCATGGTACTGGTACCAAAATTGATATATAGGCCAATGGAGCAGAACAGAGGCCTCAGAAATAATGCCACATATCTACAACCATCTGATCATTGACAAACCTGACAAAAACAAGCAATGGGGAAAGGATTCCCTATTTAATAAATGGTGTTGGGAAAACTGGCTAGCCATATGTAGAAAACTGAAACTGTACCCCTTCCTTACACCTTATACAAAAATTAACTGAAGATGGATTAAAGACTTAAATGTAAGACCAAAAACCATAAAAACTCTGGAAGAAAACTTACACAATACCATTTAGGACATAGGCATGGGCAAAGACTTCATGACTAAAAGACCAAAAGCCATGGCAACAAAAGCCAAAATTGACAGTTGGGATCTAATTAAACTAAGGAGCTTCTGCACAGCAAAAGAAACTATCATCAGAGTGAACAGGCAGCCTACAGAATGGGAAAAAATTTTTGCAATCCATCTGACAAAGGGCTAATATCCAGAATCTACAAGGAACTTAAAACAAATTTACAAGAAAAAATCAAACAACCCCATCAAAAAGTGGGCAAAGTATATGAACAGACACTTCTCAAAAGAAGACATTTATGCAGCCAACAAGCATATGAAAAAAAGCTCATCATCACTGGTCATTAGAGAAATGCAAATCAAAACCACAGTGAGATACCATCTCATGCCAGTTAGAATGGTGATTATTAAAAAGTTAGGAAACAACAGATGCTGGAGAGGATGTGGAGAAAAAGGAACACTTTTACACTGTTGGTGGGAGTGTAAATTAGTTCAACCATTGTGGAAGACAGTGTGACAATTCCTCAAGGATGTAGAACCAGAAATACCATTTGACCTAGCAATCCCATTACTGGGTATATACCCAGAGGATTATAAATCATTCTACTATAAAGACATATGCACACGTATGTTTATTGCAGCACTATTCACAATAGCAAAGACTTGGAGCTGACTCAAATGCCCATCAGTGATAGACTGGATAAAGAAAATATGGCATATATACACTGTGTAATACTATGCAGCCATTAAAAAGGATGAGTTCATGTCCTTTGCAGGGACATAGATGAAGCTGGAAACTATCATTCTCAGCAAACTAACACAGGAATAGAAAACCAAACACTGCATGTTCTCACTTATAAGTGGAAGTTGAACAATGAGAACACATGGACACAGGGAGGGGAATATCACACACTGGGGCCTGTCTGGGGGTGGGGGGCTGGGGGAGGGATAGCATTAGGAGAAATACCTAATGTAGATGATGGGTTGATGGGTGCAGCAAACCGCCATGGCACGTGTATACCTATGTAACAAACCTGCACATTCTGCACATGTATCCCAGAATGTAAAGTGTAATAAAAACAAATAAAAAAAATAAATGATCTACAACATTGTATTTTGACTGGCAGAATGGATTAGAAAATATGAACCGTGTATATGCTTTCTACAAGAAACTCACTTCAAGTATAATAATAGGCAAGTTGAAAGTAAAAGAATGAAAAAAGATATATGATGTAATAACCAAAAGAAAGTAGGAGTGGCTATATTTATATCACATAAAGCATACTTCAGAGCAAAGAAAAGTACCAGAGTCAAGGAGAGATATTATGTAATAATATAGGGTCAGTCCACCAAAAAGACACAGCAATTGTAAATGTGTCTGCACCAAATAACAGCTGCAAACTAGTGAAACAGGAAAAGTCCCGTTGTCTCCCTCTCAGGGCATGCCATGTGGGTGTGGCTTGCTTCTTCAGTTCCCTGCTGGTCAAACCTCTAGAGGAGCATACAAATGGGCAAGCTGTGGGCCTCCGACCCCATGGCAGTGTCTAGGGGTGAATGTTTACAGCTGAACCCCCAGTGGGCATATGTTACTGGGTGCTCTTTTAGTTTAGCCGTCCATAGGTGGCTTGTGTTAGCTCAATTATGCTCCTGCCTTATTGCAAAGACAGAGAGCTTTCTGTATCCCAGGGTTCTTGCCTTGGTGTACCAGAAGAATCAGATCACACATGGGCTTGGAGAATGTGTGCAAGGTTTTATTGAGTGGGAAGTATCTCTCAGCAGATGGGGGAGCCAGAAGGGAGATAGTTTTCTCTTGAAGTCGGGGTGCTCGGTAGCCCAGGGTCTCCATCGATTGCCATGGCCAAACTCTGCCTTGTTCTGCTGGCCGATGGCATGCCAGTGCCTGTCATGTGCTCTTCTGCCAGTGTGCTCCCCTCACCATCCTCTCGCCGTCCAGCTGCTTGTGTGCCTCCCTGCTCGAATCTCAAGAGTTTTCATAGGCATAAGATGAGGATGTGGTGGGCCAGGGTGGTCTTGGGAAATGCAACATTTGGGTATGGGGTCAGGAGTGCCTGTCCTCACCTAGGTCCACGGGCACAGGGCCAGCAGTTAAGCCCTTGCCAGGAAACTGCCCTTCCCTTCCCAGCACTTCCTTGCCCACTTCTGTATCACTAGGTGAACTGATAGTACTAATAGGAGAAATAGGCAAATCCACAATTATAGTTAGAGACTTCAGCACCTCTTAATAGTTTATAGAACAACTAGATGAAAAATCAGCAAGAATACAGAAGAACTCAACAATGCCATCAACCAAAAGGATTTAATCAACATTTATAAAATACTCTACCCAACAACAGCAGACAACATTCTTTTTAAGTGTTTATGGAACAAATGTCAAGATAGACCATATCCTTGTTATAAAACAAAGCTCAATAAATTTCAAAGAATTGAAATTATATAGTGTGTTTTTTTACCATAACAAAATCAAACTAGAAATCAATAACAGCAAAATGTTCTCCAAACATTTGTAAACTAAACAACACACTTCCAAATAATCTATGGGCCAGATAAGTCTGAAGGGAAATTTAAAAATATATTGAACTGAATCAAAATGAAAATATAACATATAAAATTTTATGACACAGCTAAAGCAGCACTATAAGGGAAATTTATAGCATATGTTAGGTTAAACTTAAATGCATTTATTAGAAATGATGAAAAGTCTCAAATCAATAATCTAAGACAATAAATGTAATTTACCCTTATATCTCTTTACTTTCTCCTTTTTATAATTGTCTTAAATGTTTCCTCTAAATACATTTAGAATCACATCAGATAATGTAATTTTTCAGCCATCAAACATAATTTAGAAAACTCAAGGGCCAGGCGTGGTAGCTCATGCCTGTAATCCCAGCACTTTGGGAGGCCGAGGCAGGAGGATCACGAGGTCAGGAGTTCAAGACCAGCCTGGCCAACATGGCGAAACCCTGTCTCTACTAAAAATACAAAAATTAGTCGGGCATGGTGGCGGGTGCCTGTAATCCCAGCTAGTCAGGAGGCTGAGGCAGCAGAATTGCTTGAACCTGGGAGGTGGAAGTTGCAGTGAGCCAAGATCATGCCATTGCACTCCAGCCTGGGTGACAAGAGCAAGACTCCATCTCAAAAAAAAAAAAGAAAACTCAAGAGAAGGAAGCCTGTTGTATTTAGGCATATTTTTGAGTAAAGTATTTTTTCTTAGTTATCAATGTTCCTAAATTCCTTCTTTTATAATGTACTTTCTGTTTAGATTTTTTTAGCCATTCTTTTAAAAGAAGTCTGCTAGTGACAAAATCTCTTAGTTTCCTTTCATCTGAGAATGCCATTATTTCCCCTTCCCACCCCAAGAACCTAGAAAAAGAAAGAAAAACCAAAAGCAAGTGAAGAAACAGAATTAATAAAGGTAGGAACAGAAATTAATGAAGTTAAAAACAGAATAGAGAAAAATCAATGAAACAAAAAGCTTCTTTGGAAAAAATTAAAATCAACAAACATCCATCTCTTTTTCTTATGAAAAAGAAAGAAGAGAGAAGACATGAATTACCAAACTCAAGAATGAAACAGAGGATATCACCACAAACCCTGCAGATATAAAAAAGACGATAAGGGAATAGTAAAAACAATTCTGCACTCAAAAATCTGACAACTTAGATGAAATGGATCAATTCTTTAAAAAGCACAAATGACTATAGTTTGCCCAACATGAAATAGATAATTTGAATTATATAACTATTATATAAATGTAACTATTAAGAGAATTGAATTTATAATTTTAAAACTTCTTGAAAGTAAATATCAAGGCCCAGGTGGTTTCACTGGACAATTCTACCAAACATTTAAAGAATTAACATCAATTACATATGTTTTCCAGAAAAATAAGAGAGGAGGGAGCATGTCCCAATTCATTTTATGTAGCTACTCTCACCCTGTTATCAAAAACATACAAAGAGAACATAAAAAGGAAATCTTCAGGCCAATATTTAACGAACATGGACTCAAAAATTCTTAACAAGATGTTAGCAAATAGAATTCACCAATATATAAAAAGAATTACATGCCATGAAAAAGTGATTTTTTTTATGGATGCAAGTCTAATCCAATATTCAAAAATCAGTCAACATCATTAGCCATTAGAGAAATGCAAATTAAGCCACAATAAGACATCACTACACACCTATCTGAATGTCTGGAATTTAAAAAATAAGTGACAGCACAATATCTGGCAAGAATTCAGAGAAACTGAATCACTTATACATTGCTGTTGGGAAAAAAACAAAACATATGATTACCCTTTGACCTAGCCATTGTTAGAAGAGTTATCAAAGAAATGAAAACTTATTTTCACAGAAAACCTGTACATGAGTGTTTATAGCAGTTTTATTTGTAATATCTAAAAACTGGAAACAACCCAGATGTTTTTCAATGAATGAAGAAAGAAAGTGTGGTACATCCATAACCAAGGAATACTACTCAGAAATAAAAAACAGACAAACAATTGACATAAACAACAAGCCGGATAAATCTCTAGAGAATTTTAAAGGAAAAAGAGCCAATCCATGGTTCCCCTAGCAAAGGCCATTCCCTGTACATTATGTCCCTCCAGCCTTCTCTGTCCTGACTTCCTCAACCTCAAGTGACACATATTACCAATTTACCATTTAATCTCCTTCCTTTTGCATCTTCACAATACAACTCTGATTTTCTTTTTTCTTCTTTAAGAAGTAGTGAGCACAAGGGTTAAAGGCAAAGCATTAATGATTAACCAGGTGTATCTAGGCTCATATCTTGGCTTTGCCATCATGGAGACATCAATTTGCCTTTGGAAGCCTTGGTTTCCTCATCTGTCTGATAAGAATAAAAATAGTACCTATCTTCTAAGGTTGTTGAGAGGATTAAATGAGCCTATGCATGTAATGGGCTTGTCACAGTGCCTAGCTCAAAGTAAGTACTCAACTAAATGCCAACTATGATTATTTTTATTGCTTGGGGTGAATAATAATTTGTTCTAGGTGAATTGAAAATAATGCCAATTCTACTAACATTATTAACAGTATAGCCAAAATGGAGGAATGCAAACTTTTTTCTTTAGAAATGTCTCAGTATTGATAAATGTTTTGAGTGTAAACATAAAGATGAGTTGGGCATATTGTTTAATCCCAACAAAGCAAAACTAGTGGCAAATAATGGCAAAACTTAATGGGAATGCTATCTAAAGGTATCTCAAATTTAGATCTTCTGTTGAAGGCATCGGGGTAAAAGACTGAGTCTTCTCTTATCTCTTGCATGATACTAATCGGGGTTAAAAATCAGTTTTCTTCTATTGCCTGCATTCTTCACCCACCCCCCCAAGTTCTTTTTCTTCTGATCATTTTTGTTTATGCCTTTGATTTTGGAGGCTTTCTTTAAATATCTGGTGAGGCTTGGTTCTCCATTCAGAAATATTTAAGAGTAAGGCACCGAAAAGCTGTTTGGAAGCTGTGTTGTAATGAGGAACTTGTAGACAGGTGGGTATCTCTTGAGGGATGTGGGACATTAAGACAGCTTTTGTGTTGAGGGACTTCCTGGGTCTCCGTAGAAGGCTCCTCTGATGTCTTGATTGGGAGGAATAAAAATGATTCCTTGTGTCCTGGCACCTGGAAGGAGTTATAGGGCTAGAGGCGGAAGGTTGATTATGACTAATTAGTCCCTTATTTTCTGGCTGGTGCCCCATCCCTGCTGTCTGTGTTCCTGGAGTCCTCAAATTTGGGGCCTCACTGGTTCAAATGCCATAGAAAATAAACCTCCTCCTTCCCGAAGGGTGAGACAAGAGTAGTTAGCTGGCTTCATAAGGTAGGGCTCCAGTGCTCTTTTCAACTAGTTCTCCCTCTGTCAGTCCCACCCTGCATCTCTGCCTTTTCTGTACCTCCAATTCCTGAGCCCTTCTCCACCTTTATGGAGAGAATCAGCGTACTTCAGTATGGTATTAGGAACTTTGCTTTCAGGTTTCTCTGCTCTTCTAAGAGCAGAATTTGGAAAAAAAAAAGGAGTTCCATTTCCAAAATTTAGAAAAAATGGAAGACGTTTACTGTCAGTTTCAGGTGCTTTCAGAAGAGAGAAGTGACAAAGATATATGTAGTAGCTTAAACCAAAATATTTGATACTACTTTAAGAATACTTTTTAATTTTTTTTTTTTTTTTTTTTGAGACGGAGTTTCGCTCTTGTTGCCCAGGCTGGAGTGCAATGGTGCAATCTCGGCTCACTGCAACCTCTGCCTCCCGGGTTCAAGCCATTCTCCTGCCTCAGCCTCCTGAGTAGCTGGGATTACAGGCATGTGCCACCATGCCTGGCTAATTTTGTATTTTTAGTAGAGACAGGGTTTCTCCATGTTGGTCAGGCTGATCTTGAACTCCCGACCTCAGGTGATCCGCCCCCCTCAGCCTCCCAAAGTGCTGGGATTACAGGTGTGAGCCACCGTGCCCGGCCTAAATTCATTTTATTTTTTAAGAGACCAGATAGGCAGGGCACTGTGGCTCACGCCTGTAATCCTAGCACTTTGGGAAGCCAAGGCCAGTGGATGGCTTGAGCTCAGGAGTGAGACCAGCCTGGGCAACATAGTGAACCCTACCCCTACAGAAAAAAACATACAAAAAATTAGCCCAACTTGGTAGTGCGACTGTGGTCCCAGCTACTCAGGAGGCTGAGGTGGAGGATCACCTGAGCCAGGCAGGCCAAGGCTGCAGTGAGCTGAGATTGCACCACTGCACTCCAGCCTGGGCAACAGAGCAAGACCTTGTTTCTATTTTTTTTTTTTTTTTTTGAGAGACAGTGTTTTCTCTGTTGCCCAGACTGGAGTGCAGTGGCACAATCATAGCTCACTGTAGCCTCAAACTTCTGGATTCAAGCGATCCTCCTGCCTCAGCTTCTCAAGTAGCTGGGACTGCAGGCACACATCACCATGCCTGGCTAATTAAAAACATTCTTTTTTTCATTTTTGTAGAGACTGTGGTGGAAGGGTGCGGAGAGTGTCCCACTTTATTGCCCAGACTAGTCTAGAGCTCCTGGGCTGAAATGATCCTCTCACTTCCAAAAATGTTGGGATTACAGGTGTGACCCACAGTGCCCAGCTTGATACTACTTTTTAGAGCCATTAAATGATATTCTAAACATGGTTTCATTTTTAATTTTGATTGTAAGAAAAAAAGTAGTTCCATGTGTGCAACTATATGTAATTTTGAGTTAGCAGGTTTACAACTGGAATTAAATATTTTAAACATTTAGTTTCAATTTCATTAATAATTTAGAAGTCACTTATAATTTTATTATAATTACATGTGGAATAACATGTAATTGGTCCAAATAATCTGCATATCATTTTTCATGTTTTGTATGTCATGAAAATTCTGCATAAAATTAATTTATACATGAATTTGCAGCTTTCATAAAAAGAGACATTCTATCCAGAAAAGTTTATGTTTTTAAACCTAGATTGTTATAGCAAAATTTACAGATTAAAAAGTCAAGATTCCTGTATACATATCTCTTAAATTATCCCTAGAGATAGAAACCAAAAAAGGGCAATAGGAAGGTCTGTTTATAATTTTTAATTTCTGTACCAGAAATTCTGGAATCATAATATCCAAGCATCAATGCATTCCACCAAACCATGGAGCCTTTCTGCTACGAAGATGACTTCCAAACTTCTAAACTAACGAAAGATTTCCTTATGAAGTTTTCCCTTGGGGCTCTGAAGTCATACCTATGCTGAACTGGCTTCTTTTTCTCTTCCTCTGCATTTTTAGTTCTATTTCAACTGCACTTCTCAGCTATTACTTCTGTTTTGTCCTTAGTATTCACTGTTTTTCTTCCTTCAAGAGTCAATAGATTGGCAGTTTGTCAAAAGACCAATTTGTGATTCCGTATGTTATGCTTTTTCTAGCACTCCTGTCAGGGAAGATTTAAAGAATTCTGAAATGAGAACTGTCTCTTTTCTAGTTGGCCTGAAATGTAAGTGGTAATTTGGATTTGCTTTGCCCATACTGGTAATGATTGTACAGTTAGAGAAATGAATTTTAAAGCATGAAAGCTCTGCCTCCATTTCACAGGGCTTGTGTTGCCCATGGGGAAAAACATATCTCACAGTCCCTTAGGACTAAACAGAAGGAAGGCTTTCTAATCTTGGAATTGGATTTTTTCTGAAGGCATACATATTTGCATAAATTACAAAGAAAAATCATTAGGGATTTTATTATGAAGGATATATAAGTTGATAAGACATCTACAAAAATCAAAACAAAGGAAAATTTCAACAATAGTTGTGGATAAGCTATTAATTTCTGTCCCTTAACACCTTTCCCACTTCCTCATTAACTCTTTTCTCTATGTTGGTTAGTCATATTTATGACTTTTTGCTCAAATAATTTGTATTCTTTCCTCAGAAGTATGTTCTGATATATGGAGTGCATAATTACTTTGTAATTCTTGTGGGTATAATACTGGAATTTGACTGCTGAAGAAGCAGGAGGCCATCACATTGCTACGTCAAGGATTTACCATGATTCTAGTATATCTTAAGTTGTTTTAATCCAAAAGATTATTTCTCTCAAATTATCACACATCTTTTATTTTTTCTCTCACTTCAAGATCTGAGAAGCTGAAATTAAGGCCCATCTTACAGGTACAACAAAAATCTCTACATAGTTTACATAGTGTCTAAGATCCTGTAAAATCTTCTTTAACAGACAACTGTACTACTCTGTGCAACAGAATCTGAAGGAGAAGGGCTCAGAAGTGACAGATTCAAGGTGAAAATATCTCTAAGCCACACAGATCAATTTTTGCTGGAGAAAGTACATCTTATACTAGTTAAGCTAATGGGAAAATTTCAATTTAAAAGGAAGGAGTAATGTGAGCAGATAACTCAAGGCACTCTCATAGAAGTCACAGAGATGAACAGGGCTATGGGAGAAGTAATCATACCTGCTGGGAAGATTATCTGAAGATGAGAGATTTCATCTTATTAGAATTTGCGTTCTTTTAGATTTATTTTATTTAATTTTATTTTTTTATTTTTTTTGGGCGGGGAGAAGGCACCAAACAAGACTCTGACCAGCTTAGGCAAAAGGAAGAACTTAGATAAAGTATACTGAGACGAATTGAACAAACTACTTTACAGATAAGAATCCAGCTAGCCTAGGGACCAGCAATATTAGATCCTCTGCTTGCTTCTTTTTTCTGTAGACTATCTTTTCCATGGGAACACAGCTGCCTAGCACACCCAAGGTTTTTACTTTATGGCTTCAAGAATGAGAGACCAACTTGCTTCCCATATTTTTTCCTATCCAAGACCCAAATTCCTGAGGATGGGACTCATTGGCTCTAATTAGGTGAGGTATCCACACCTGGATCACACAGATGATTAGCTGTGGCCAGGAGGAAGGGTCACATTATAGCTGCACTACGATGGGAGGGTGAAAAAGAGAGGGAGGAGCAGTTCCTAGAACAAGCAGAGAAGCTAGAGAGACTACCCCAGAGTTTTCCATTGCAGAGGTACTACTCCAAATCATATGATTTGTGAGATTTAATTGGAAGGAATGATTTGATGTTTGGGTACAAAAATTCCACTATCCCATTATGGTATTTTGATAAGATAGCAGTACCTACAGGTTTACCAAGCTTTACTTTAACAATTTAGATATGAGTAGTTTGTTAATATTAATTTTATACATTTCTCTAATAGGTTATTCATTTTAAATTGCAGCCAGAGGCATCAATAAATCTAATGTAGTAACCTCATTTTACAGAAGAGAACACTAAGAGGATAACAAACTTGGGCAAGATCACATGTTAAATAGTGAAAACATCTGGGCTGGAATCCAAGTGCTATGTTTTATCTAGTGCTACTATCTTGATTTCATTATTTGTTTAGAAATACTTTATCTTTTGCCAAAAATATTTAACAATTATGGATTCTTATATGTACAATCTTTGAATCAAAGTATACATAAATCCCAGGTCTCCCAGTGTCCAGTAGCAGCAAGACTTAGAGGAGGTCAGAATATTAGCTCAGAAACTGAGGAACATGAATTCTGTGTAGTACTCTGTGCTGAGTGAAAGGCCACTTCTGCACAGAGATGACTTGCAAAGAAATCTGCAGGAAAAGCCAGGATTTAGGAAGCAGCTTTGGATTCTATTAGCTCCAGGATAGTACTGTAATGCTAGGTCAGGATGTATCACAATTTAATATTGTAAAGATGATCTGACCAATAAAGATTTCAAAGCAAGCACTACGAGTAAGGGCGCCATGCATAGAAGACGGACAATAACATGTAAACCAGTGGCCCCCAACCTTTTTGGCACCAGGGACCGATTTTCTGGAGGACAATTTTTCCAGGGACTGGAGTGGGGGCTGTATAGGGGAGTGTGGGGTGTATTGGGGGTGTGGGGGTATTGGGGGTGTGGGAGTGTATGGGTGAGGTGGGTAGGAGGGTGGTTTTGGGATGAAACTGTTCCACCTCAGATTATCAGGCATTTGATTCTTATAAAGAGTGTGCAACCTAGATCCCTCATGGTTTTGGGATGAAACTGTTCCACCTCAGATCATCAGGTCTTAGATTCTTTATTTTATATTTTATTTTATTTTATTTTATTTTATTTTATTTTATTTTATTTTATTATACTTTAGGTTTTAGGGTACATGTGCACAATGTGCAGGTTTGTTACATATGTATCCATGTGCCATGTTGATTTCCTGCATCTATTAACTCGTCATTCTGCATTAGGTATATCTCCTAATGCTGTCCCTCCCCCCTCCCCCAACCCCACAACAGTCCCCGGAGTGTGATGTTCCCCTTCCTGTGTCCATGAGTTCTCATTGTTCAATTCCCACCTATGAGTGAGAACATGTGGCGTTTCGTTTTTTGTCCTTGCGATAGTTTACTGAGAATGATGTTTTCCAGTTTCATCCATGTCCCTACAAAGGACATGAACTCATCATTTTTTATGGCTGCATAGTATTACATGGTGTATATGTGCCACATTTTCTTAATCCTATCCTTAAGTCTATTGTTGTTGGACATTTGGGTTGGTTCCAACTCTTTGCTATTGTGAATAGTGCCGCAATAAACATACGTGTGCATGTGTCTTTATAGCAGCATGATTTATAGTCCTTTGGGTATATACCCAGTAATGGGATGGCTGGGTCAAATGGTATTTCTAGTTCTAGATCCCTGAGGAATCGCCACACTGACTTCCACAATGGTTGAACTAGTTTACAGTCCCACCAACAGTGTAAAAGTGTTCCTATTTCTCCACATCCTCTCCAGCACCTGTTGTTTCCTGATTTTTTAATGATGGCCATTCTAACTGGTGTGAGATGGTATTTCACTGTGGTTTTGATTTGCATTTCTCTGATGGCCAGTGATGATGAGCATTTCTTCTTGTGTTTTTTGGCTGCATAAATGTCTTCCTTTGAGAAGTGTCTGTTCATGTCCTTTGCCCACTTTTTGATGGGGTTGTTTGTTTTTTTCTTGTAAATTTGTTTGAGTTCATTGTAGATTCTGGATATTAGCCCTTTGTCAGATGAGTAGGTTGCAAAAATTTTCTCCCACTGTGTAGGTTGCCTGTTCACTCTGATGGTAGTTTCTTTTGCTGTGCAGAAGCTCTTTAGTTTAATTAGATCCCATTTTTCAATTTTGGCTTTTGTTGCCATTGCTTTTGGTGTTTTAGACATGAAGTACTTGCCCACGCCTATGTCCTGAATGGTATTGCCTAGGTTTTCTTGTAGGATTTTAATGGTTTTAGGTCTAACATTTAAGTCTTTAATCCGTCTTGAATTAATTTTTGTATAAGGTGTAAGGAAGGGATCCAGTTTCAGCTTTCTACATATGGCTAGCCAGTTTTCCCAGCACCATTTATTAAATAAGGAACCCTTTCCCCATTTCCTGTTTTTGTCAGGTTTGTCAAAGATCAGATAGTTGTAGCTATGCGGCATCATTTCTGAGGGCTCTGTTCTGTTCCATTGATCTATGTCTCTGTTGTGGTACCAGTACCATGCTGTTTTGGTTACTGTAGCCTTGTAGTATAGTTTGAAGTCAGGTAGCTTGATGCCTCCAGCTTTGTTCTTTTGGCTTAGGATTGACTTGGCGATGTGGGCTCTTTTTTGGTTCCATATGAACTTTAAAGTAGTTTTTTCCAGTTCTGTGAAGAAAGTCATCAGTAGCTTGATGGGGATGGCATTGAATCTATAAATTACCTTGGGCAGTATGGCCATTTCACGATATTGATTCTTCCAACCCATGAGCATGGAATGTTCTTCCATTTGTTTGTATCCTCTTTTATTTCATTGAGCAGTAGTTTGTAGTTCTCCTTGAAGAGGTCCTTCACATCCCTTGTAAGTTGGATTCCTAGGTATTTTATTCTCTTTGAAGCAATTGTGAATGGGAGTTCACTCATGATTTGGCTCTCTGTTTGTCTGTGATTGGTGTACAAAAATGCTTGTGATTTTTGTACATTGATTTTGTATCCTGAGACTTTGCTGAAGTTGCTAATCAGCTTAAGGAGATTTTGGGCTGAGACAATGGGGTTTTCTAGATAGACAATCATGTCATCTGCAAACAGGGACAGTTTGACTTCCTCTTTTCCTAATTGAATACCCTTTATTTCCTTCTCCTGCCTGATTGCTCTGGCCAGAACTTCCAGCACTATGTTGAATAGGAGTGGTGAGAGAGGGCATCCTGTCTTGTGCCAGTTTTCAGAGGGAGTGCTTCCAGTTTTTGCCCATTCAGTATGATATTGACTGTGGGTTTGTCGTAGATAGCTCTTATTATTTTGAGATACGTCCCATCAATACCTAATTTATTGAGAGTTTTTAGCATGAAGGGTTGTTGAATTTTGTCCAAGGCCTTTTCTGCATCTATTGAGATAATCATGTGGTTTTTGTCTTTGGTTCTGTTTATATGCTGGATTACATTTATTGATTTGTGTATGTTGAACCAGCCTTGCATCCCAGGGATGAAGCCCACTTGATTATGGTGGATAAGCTTTTTGATGTGCTGCTGGATTCAGTTTGCCAGTATTTTATTGAGGATTTTTGCATCAATGTTCATCAAGGATGTTGGTCTGAAATTCTCTTTTTTGGTTATGTCTCTGCCAGGCTTTGGTATCAGGACGATGCTGGCCTCATAAAATGTGTTAGGGAGGATTCCCTCTTTTTCTATCGATTGGAATAGTTTCAGAAGGAATGGTACCAGTTCCTCCTTGTACTTCTGGTAGAATTCAGCTGTGAATCCATCAGGTCCTGGACTCTTTTTGGTTGGTAAGCTATTGATTATTGCCACAATTTCAGAACCTGTTATTGGTCTATTCAGAGATTCAGCTTCTTCCTGATTTAGTCTTGGGAGGGTGTATTTGTCGAGGAGTTTATCCATTTCATCTAGATTTTCTAGTTTATTTGCATAGAGGTGTTTGTAGTATTCTCTGATGGTAGATTGTATTTCTGTGGGATCGGTGGTGATATGCCCTTTTTCATTTTTTATTGCATCTATTTGATTCTTCTCTCTTTTCTTCTTTATTAGTCTTGCTAGCGGTCTATCAATTTTGTTGATCTTTTCAAAAAACCAGCTCCTGGATTCATTAATTTTTTGAAGGGTTTTTTGTGTCTCTATTTCCTTCAGTTCTGCTCTGATTTTAGTTATTTCTAGCCTTCTGCTAGCTTTTGAATGTGTTTGCTCTTGCTTTTCTGGTTCTTTTAATTGTGATATTAGGGTGTCAATTTTGGATCTTTCCTGCTTTCTCTTGTGGGCACTTAGTGCTATAAATTTCCCTCTACACACTGCTTTGAATGTGTCCCAGAGATTCTGGTGTGTTGTGTCTTTGTTCTCGTTGGTTTCAAAGAACATCTTTATTTCTGCCTTCATTTCGTTATGTACCCAGTAGTCATTCAGGAGCAGGTTGTTCAATTTCCATGTAGTTGAGTGGTTTTGAGTGAGTTTCTTAGTCCTGAGTTCTAGCTTGATTGCATTGTGGTCTGAGAGACAGTTTGTTACAATTTCTGTTCTTTTACATTTGCTGAGGAGAGCTTTACTTCCAAGTCTGTGGTCAATTTTGGAATAGGTGTGGTGTGGTGCTGAAAAAAATGTATATTCTGTTGATTTGGGGTGGAGAGTTCTGTAGATGTCTATTAGGTCCACTTTGTGCAGAGCTGAGTTCAATTCCTGGATATCCTTGTTAAGTTTCTGTCTCGTTGATCTGTCTAATGTTGACAGTGGGGTGTTAAAATCTCCCATTATTATTGTGTGGGAGTTTAAGTCCCTTTGTAGGTCACTCAGGACTTGCTTTATGAATCTGGGTGCTCCTGTGTTGGGTGCTTATATATTTATGATAGTTAGCTCTTCTTGTTGAATTGATCCCTTTACCACTATGTAATGGCCTTCTTTGTCTCTTCTGATCTTTATTGGTTTAAAGTTTATGTTATCAGAGACTAGGATTGCAACCCCTGCCTTTTTTTGTTTTCCATTTGCTTGATAGATCTTCCTCCATCCCTTTATTTTGATTCTATGTGTGTCTCTGCACGTGAGATGGGTTTCCTGAATACAGCACACTGATGGGTCCTGACTCCTTATCCAGTTTGCCAGTCTGCGTCTTTTAATTGGAGCATTTAGCCTATTTACATTTAACGTTAATATTGTTATGTGTGAATCTGATCCTGTCATTATGATGTTAGTTGGTTATTTTGCTCATTAGTTGATGCAGTTTCTTCCTAGCCTCGATGGTCTTTACAATTTGGCATGTTTTTGCAGTGGCTGGTACCGGTTGTTCCTTTCCATGTTTAGTGCTTCCTTCAGGAGCTCTTTTAGGGCAGGCCTGGTGGTGACAAAATCACTCAGCATTTGCTTGTCTGTAAAGTATTTTATTTCTCCTTCACTTATGAAGCTTAGTTTGGCGGGATAGGAAATTCTGGGTTGAAAATTCTTTTCTTTAAGAATGTTGAATATCGGCCCCCACTCTCTTCTGGCTTGTAGAGTTCCTGCCGAGAGATCAGCTGCTAGTCTGATGGGCTTCCCTTTGTGGGTAGCCCGACCTTTCTCTCTGGCTGCCCTTAACATTTTTTCCTTCATTTCAACTTTGGTGAATCTGACAATTATGTGTCTTGGAGTTGCTCTTCTCGAGGAGTATCTTTGTGGCCTTCTCTGTATTTCCTGAATCTGAATGTTGGCCTACCTTGCTAGATTGGGGAAGTTCTCCTGGATAATATCTTGCAGAGTGTTTTCCAACTTGGTTCCATTCTCCCCATCATTTTCGGGTACACCAATCAGATGTAGGTTTGGTCTTTTCACATAGTCCCAAATTTCTTGGAGGCTTTGTTCATTTCTTTTTATTCTTTTTTCTCTAAACTTCCCTTCTCGCTTCATTTCATTCATTTCATCTTTCATCAGCGATACCCTTTCTTCCAGTTGATCGCATCTGCTACCGAGGCTTCTGCAATCTTCGCGTAGTTCTCGAAACTTGGCTTTCAGCTCCATCAGCTCCTTTAAGCCCTTCTCTCCATTGTTTATTCTAGTTATCCATTCTTCTAATTTTTTTTCAAAGTTTTTAACTTCTTTGCTATTGTTTTGACTTTCCTCCCGTAGCTCAGAGTAGTTTGATCGTCTGAAGCCTTCTTCTCTCAACTCGTCAAAGTCATCCTCCATCCAGCTTTGTTCCATTGCTGGTGAGGAACTGTGTTCCTTTGGAGGAGGAGAGGTTCTCTGCTTTTTAGAGTTTCCAGTTTTTCTGCTCTGTTTTTTCCCCATCTTTGTGGTTTTATCTACTTTTTGTCTTTGATGATGGTGATGTACAGATGGGTTTTTGGTGTGGATGTCCTTTCTGTTTGCTAGTTTTCCTTCTACCAGACAGGACCCTCAGCTGCAGGTCTGTTGGAGTTTACTAGAGGTCCACTCCAGACCCTGTTTGGCTGGGTGTCAGCAGCGGTGGCTGCAGTACAGCGGATTTTCGTGAGACCACAAATTCAGCTGTCTGATAGTTCCTCTGGAAGTTTTGTCTCAGAGGAGTACCTGGCTGAGTGAGGTGTCAGTCTGTCCCTACTGGGGGGTGCCTCCCAGTTAGGCTGCTCAGGGGTGAGGGACCCACTTTAGGAGGCAGTCTGTCCGTTCTCAGATCTCCAGCTGCGTGCTGGGAGAACCACTACTCTCTTCAAAGCTGTCAGTCAGACAGGGACATTTAAGTCTGCAGAGGTTCCTGCTGAATTTTTGTTTGTCTGTGCCCTGCCCCCAGAGGTGGAGCCTACAGAGGCAGGCAGGCCTCCTTGAGCTGTGGTGGGCTCCACCCAGTTCGAGCTTCCAGGCTACTTTGTCTACTTAATCAAGTCTGGGCAATGGCAGGCGCCCCGCCCCGCCCCCCCCCAGCCTCACTGCCACCTTGCAGTTTGATCTCAGACTGCTGTGCTAGCAATCAGTGAGACTCTGTGGAAGTAGGACCCTCTGAGCCAGGTGCAGGATATAATCTGGTGTGCCATTTTTTAAGCCCATTGGAAAAGCACAGTATTAGGGTGGGAGTGACCTGATTTTCCAGGTGCCATCTGTCACCCCTTTCTTTGACTAGGAAAGGGAACTCCCTGACCCCTTGTGCTTCCCGAGTGAGGCAATGCCTCGCCCTGCTTCAGCTCGCACACGGTGTGCTCCACCGACTGTCCTGCACCCACTGTTTGGCACTCCCTAGTGAGATGAACCCGGTACCTCAGATGGAAATGCAGAAATCACCCATCTTCTGCGTTGCTCACGCTGCAAGCTGTAGACCGGAGCTGATCCTATTCGGCCATCTTGGCTCCACCGCACCAAGAGAACTTTCTTTGTATTTATATCAGTGTGTCAAGGTGCCTTCATTGTGTGGTGTTTTATTTTTGTTCATCTGTAGCCTCCTGGTCCTATCTTCGCTTCTCTAACACTGTTGTTAGTTTCCCTTTAAGATGTTAGCTATTGCCATACTCCTGTTTTCAGTATTACTGTAAGGATCTTATCATTTTCTCAGACATTGCTCTTTTCTCTGAAATTTGCCTGGGGCCACAGCATAAATCTACAGTTACAACCATGAAGTTAGAAGTTGGTCATTAATTCAGAGGGCAGGAATTTGTGAACACAACTGTTCTAAGTGATATTTTGTTTAATAGGATTTGTGGATATTAATTTTTAGATGGTGTTTCTAGGATGATAGATTAGCAAATAATGAGTTGAATACAGATAGTCTTGATTTTAACCAAGCATTCGATAGTCTCTAATGAGAAACACTGCATACAAAGAACCCTGACCAAGGAGTCTAGAGCTTTGACTCCCAGCTCTGACATTCATTAGCTATAAGAAAATATATCTTTTGACTTGGAAAAGACATCTAAACTCCTTGACCCTCTGTTTCCTTATCTGTAAAATGAGCTGTGATAACGATAAAATGAGCTGTGATAAATATTAAATGAGTTAATGCACATGTAGTAATACAAACATTTTTGTTTTTAGTTCTAATGTACTTTGCAAATATAATGTACTTTGCAAACATAACGTACTTTGGGTCAATGGTAAAAAATCTGAGTCCAGAACTAAGTATAGTCTTGCCAGCTATGTGATTTGGGCCAAATTATTTAATGTCTCTGAGCCTCAGCTTTCTTTTTTTTTTTTTTTTTCCTTTTTTTTTTTTTTATTATACTTTAGGGTTTTAGGGTACATGTGCACAATGTGCAGGTTTGTTACATATGTATCCATGTGCCATGTTGATTTCCTGCACCCATTAACTCGTCATTTAGCATTAGGTGTATCTCCTAATGCTGTCCCTCCCCCCTCCCCCCACCCCACAACAGTCCCCGGAGCGTGATGTTCCCCTTCCTGTGTCCATGAGTTCTCATTGTTCAATTCCCACCTATGAGTGAGAACACGCGGTGTTTGGTTTTTTGTCCTTGCGATAGTTTACTGAGAATGATGTTTTCCAGTTTCATCCATGTCCCTACAAAGGACACGAACTCATCATTTTTTATGGCTGCATAGTATTCCATGGTGTATATGTGCCACATTTTCTTAATCCAGTCTATCATTGTTGGACATTTGGGTTGGTTCCAACTCTTTGCTATTGTGAATAGTGCCGCAATAAACATACGTGTGCATGTGTCTTTATAGCAGCATGATTTATAGTCCTTTGGGTATATACCCAGTAATGGGATGGCTGGGTCAAATGGTATTTCTAGTTCTAGATCCCTGAGGAATCGCCACACTGACTTCCACAATGGTTGAACTAGTTTACAGTCCCACCAACAGTGTAAAAGTGTTCCTATTTCTCCACATCCTCTCCAGCACCTGTTGTTTCCTGATTTTTTAATGATGGCCATTCTAACTGGTGTGAGATGGTATCTCACTGTGGTTTTGATTTGCATTTCTCTGATGGCCAGTGATGAGGAGCATTTCTTCATGTGTTTTTTGGCTGCATAAATGTCTTCTTTTGAGAAGTGTCTGTTCATGTCCTCTGCCCACTTTTTGATGGGGTTGTTTGTTTTTTTCTTGTAAATTTGTTTGAGTTCATTGTAGATTCTGGATATTAGCCCTTTGTCAGATGAGTAGGTTGCAAAAATTTTCTCCCATTGTGTAGGTTGCCTGTTCACTCTGATGATAGTTTCTTTTGCTGTGCAGAAGCTCTTTAGTTTAATGAGATCCCATTTGTCGATTTTGGCTTTTGTTGCCATTGCTTTTGGTGTTTTAGACATGAAGTCCTTGCCCACGCCTATGTCCTGAATGGTATTGCCTAGGTTTTCTTGTAGGATTTTAATGGTTTTAGGTCTAACATATAAGTCTTTAATCCATCTTGAATTAATTTTTGTATAAGGTGTAAGGAAGGGATCCAGTTTCAGCTTTCTACATATGGCTAGCCAGTTTTCCCAGCACCATTTATTAAATAGGGAATCCTTTCCCCATTTCTTGTTTTTGTCAGGTTTGTCAAAGATCTGAGCCTCAGCTTTCTTATCTATAAAATGAAAATGACGATAGTACAGCCTTACATGGCTGTTATGAGAATTAAATGAAATAATATATGCGAAGACTCCAAGGCAGTACCTGGTACTCAAAAAATGAAAAATATTAGTATTCTTATGGTTATTGCCATTATTACTTTCTTGGAGATAAATGGTGAACTTGGAGATAAATGTCTTGCTGACATTTAGAGTAAATAAATGGATGTGTAGTAGTTGACCCATACTATAAAAAGAATATCTATTACTAGCTTAAAATCAACTTAAAGGAACAAATTGGGTAGAATATTGCAGGCTTAGCCAATGTTTTTATTAATGTGATGTGTAAAGATCAAGTCTGCTTATTACATGTGATCATAACACCAAGTTGGTAGGAATGAAACCATGGATGTAATATAATGGAAAAGACTTGGAGTTTGAACACTTTGGCTTTGAGACCCAAAATTCAACCATATGACTCAGTTTCTTCATCTGTAAAATGATATTAACACTAGCAAAATACCAGGAAGATGCATTGTGAGTATATGTTTTAAAGTATCTCACATAATTCATGACTCATTCTGAAAAATGACAGTAGGTTTGCTTGTTTACCATTTAAAGTAGATCCAATAAATGGCAATAATATAAATACCATTTACAAGCTTCAAACTTAAGAAATTTCTTTTAAAAAATAGAGAATTTGAATTATTTCAGATTTTATGCACAAAATGTACCTTTACTAGTATTTCCAATTCATGTACTAAAAATTTGCGTGAAATGAATCAACCTGGGCTGCTACTCAGGAGATGGCTGGATTTTTTGAATTCTGAAAGCAGCCTGAAACATTGGGAAGATTTGAGAAGAGCAATTTGACCAAAACCTGATGGTTGTTCCTAGAAAGATCAATTTTGATAGAAGACTGACAATACATTTTTTTGTCTCTCAGCTGTATCTCAGAGACAATGATGACCTGCTGGTATGGGGTAAAAGCTGGCTGAAGCTGACTAGATAAGCTAGATTTATGTATTAAGTTGGATAAAACTGAAATTTGAAGCTATACTGGGTACCTGTTATTTTCCTGTTTGTTGTTCAGACTACAAGAAGGGTCTAGCCACAGATATCTACCAACAGTGGCTATATCAAATGCAGTCTTTCAGTCTTACTTGACTTCTAAAGCCTTATGTTTTTATGGCTTTGCCATAGCTACCGTGGTGAAGAGCTCTACGTGAGCCCATGCATTTCTCTTACCTGAGGCTAACACTCAGAGTCTCTGGCCTGTCTTACCATTACTAGATTTCTATGAAGTCCTACATAGAAGACTAGCTGCTAGTGGCTGCTGAAGTGGCCACAGCCTGGGTGTTCAGAGGAATCCACTCCTCATAGAGCAAATTTTGATTAGGGGGAAATAGGAATCAGGATGGAGCTAGCAGAAAAATTCCCTCCCTACTTCTCCCTGCAGTGGACTGTTCTGAGTTATGATTTTTCCATATAGCCTGTGCAGACAGGTCCTGCATGGCCAAGTGGGAGTCAAGCAATGCTTGTTTTGGAATAATAGCCAGTGTGATCAATGCATTATCTTACATTTGCTTCCCATATTCTGCTGCTTCAATTGTCCTTTCCTTTTCTCTTGCTGCCCTGGCATTACGCTTGTCTATAAGCCTTGCCTCACACTCATTTTTTTTTTTCTAGAGAACTCAGACTAGAGCACTTACTATGAGCAGTAAATTCAGCTAGGTACTGAGTCCGTACCTTCTAAAAGCTACAATTTAGGTTAAGAGACAGACACATGAAGCGTACACTACAATACAAAGCCACACATGATGACAACACATGATCTCATCTTTGAGATCCTCCAAAACTTGGGTAGTTATCTCGGGTTCTGGTGATTTCTTTTTGCACTGCTTATCACATCCTGATTTGCCTCTAACATTGCAGTTAGTCCTCTGAGATTTATTTAAGCTCTTCACCTTATGTGAAGGCCAGCATTTGCCTTGGAGTTTCAATAAAATATTTTGAATGTGTTTGTTTCTGTGGATATTTTGCTTTATAAAATATACCACTTAGTTTTTCTTTAATAATATCATTTTATCATAGTTCTCTTTTAAAATCAAATTACTGTCAGATTTTTTGGCTATTCTTCTGAGTCAGATAATTGAGTATAATGATGTTGTTTACCCATAAATACTATTTAGGCTAATTTTTGTCCTGCTTTGTTAAATTAATTTAGCAGTCCTTGCAGCCTAGCTGGCTGCCTATATGGTACTCTGGTGGGTGTTTTGGACCCAGACTTTATATTTTTGAACACAGTTGTCTCTAAGTGGAGACAAAAATGTGACTCAATTTGAAAAGTGCCAAAAATTTGCTTTAGTTGACTAAAGGTAGAAAATAAAATGTGTTGTGGGGGAAGTCTTTTTCTTCATTTTGGGAGGATTACTTTGTTGTCTTATGTAAATGTAAATTAGGTATATAGGTTAAATATTGCTGCTTAACAAATCATCCTAAAACTTGCAACAAGAACAGTAATTTATTTTTCACGAAGTTTCTGAGGTTCATTAACTCAGGAATAGCTTAGCTGGGTAGTTCTGGCTCAGGGTCTGCCATGAGATTTGCTAATCCATCACTTGGCAGTTATGATGTTGATCAGGGCTGTAGTCTTCAAAAGGCTTTACTGGGGCTGTAAGATCCATTTCCAAATGGGCTCACTCATAGGGTTAGCAAGTTGATGCTGGCAATTGGAGGAGGCCTCAGTTCCTCACCACTTGGATATCTCCATTGGGCTGCTTTGGTATTCTCATGACATGGTAGCTGGTTTCCCCAGCATGAATGAGCAAAGAGAAAACAAGGAGGGGATAGAATGTTTTAAATGACATAGCCTTGAAAGTCACACATTGTCACTTCCATTGGATTCTGTTGGTTGCACAGACCAACCTGATACACTGTAGGAGGGAACTATACAAGGAAGGTAATGAGCACCAGGAGGCAAGAGTCATTAGGGAGCCATCTGGAGGCTGGCTACCACATGAAATTGTATCTGTTATTTTTCCTGAAAGCCTTTTAACTGTGGAGTAATCCAAATGCAAATCTTATCAGACAGGGATGAGAGGTATTTTGTTTGATAATAACATTCTCAAAGGCTGACCTGATGGGAGATCAGCATGCATCTCTGCAGAGATTAATTTAATGGTAAGTGATTTTTCTTCCTTCTCTGCTGGAGAGACCACCACTGGTAGTGAGAAGGGAAAAAATGAGATGCCCATTGGAAGGACTCACGGGGATGGGGTAAAATCTTAAGTTTTTGCTGTTTTAACTTTAGTAACTCAAAGTTCCTGTAGCTCACACTTCTGGCAAAATTCCGACAGAAAGTTCTATGATTCTCCAAAGGCCCCTGGCTTCATGCATGGCCACAGTCCAGCCTGTTAGGAGCAATCATCACATGGGACTGCTGTGTTCTCTCTCATGTTCCAGCTTCCCTGAGTCCATGTCTGCAGCCTCCACTTTTTTTTTTTTCCGGAATATACTTTTTTCCCTGAAGCTACAAATCCCCTAGGAGCCAAAGGGATGCTGGACCCAATGCAGCTGATTTCTCACAGGGAAATCAGCCCTTTCTCTAACTTTTGGGTCCTACGTAATTGCCAGGGCCCTGAAGCTGCACCACCTATGCCCAGACCATCGCAAGGTGTTTCATGAAAACAGGTCCTTTATATCTTTGATTAACTCTCCACCAAAAATGCACAAGGACCAATAGTAGTGTTTAGGCACAGTTAGTCTAAAACCACAATCCAAAAGGAAACATGCCTCCAAAGGAAATGGTGTTTGCAGAAATCAGCTCATCCTATAACATAGATAACATTTTCTCGTCTCAGCTTGAGCATTCTTTTTTGCTTGAGAGATACTCTCTTCACTATTTCTTTTTTCATTATGGCCTGTGACTTGCATACCCAAAGACCCTTTCTGGTAGGCTTTCCTAGAACAAAGAGTGAGGCTTCTGTAATGCCTTATCAAAATCTCTACTTCTTAGGCTAGCAGGGTGGCTCATGCCTGTAATCCCAGGGAGATTGAGAGACTGAGGAGGGAGGATCACTTGAGCCCAGGAATTCGAGACCAGCTTGACAACATAGCAAGACCCCCCATCTCTAAAAAAATTAAAAATTAATTGGACACAGTGCTTCAGTGAGCCATGATCACACCACTGCACTCCAGCCTGGTGAAAGGGTGAGATCCTGTTTCAAGAAAACAAAAACAAAAACAAAAACTCTACTTCTTGCATATCAAAAGCTCTTGCATAGCTGGACTAAATCCTTCTTGGTCATGATGTATAATTCTTTTTACACATTGTGGGATTTGATTTTCTAATATCTTAGAGGATTTTTTGGCTGAATTCATGAAAGATACTAGTCTGTAGTTTTCTGTTTTCTGGAAGAGATTGTGTAAAATTGGTGTTAAATTTTTGGTAGACTTCTACAGTGAAACCATCTGACAATTGATCGGCTTCTCCTTCCCTCTTTCCTTCCCTCCCTCCTCCCTTCCTTCCTCTTTCACTTCCTTCCTTCCTTTCTTTTAATAGACTTTATTTTTTAGAGCAGTTTTAGGTTCACAGCAAAATCGAGCAGAAGGTACAGAGATTTTCCACATGCTCTCTTGTCCCCACGCATGGGTACCCTTCCCTATTATCTACTTCCTTCACCACAGTGGTGCATTTGTTACAACTGATGAACCCACATTGACACATTATTATCACCCAAAGTCAGTGGTTTACATTAGGCTTTACTCTTGGTGTTATACCTTCCATGGATTTACACAAATGTATAATGACATGTATGCACCGTTATGGTACTGCACAGAGTTGTTTCACTGCCCTGTGAATCCTCAGCCTATTCATTCTTCTCTCCCCTAGCAACCACTCATCTTTTCACTGTCTCTGTAATTTTGCTTTTTCCAGAATGTCATACACTGTAGTATGGGACACACAGCACAGCACATAGCTACGCACAGCATGTAGCTTTTTCAGGTTGGCTTCTTTCACTTAGTAATAAGCATTTAGGTTTCCTCTATGTCTTTTTATGGCTTGACAGTCATTTCTTTTTAGTGCTGAATAATATTCTATTGTTTGGATATACCACACTTTATCTATTCATCTACTGAAGGACATCTTGTTTTTTTTCAAGTTTTGGTAACTGTGAATAAAGCTACTATAAACATCCGTGTGCAGGTTTTTGTCAATTATATCCAGTTGATTGATGGGTCACTGAGTTCAACTATGTCCTTATTGATTTTCTGCCTAATGGATCTGTCCATTTCTGACAGAGGGATATTGAAGCCTCTAACTACAGTAGTGGATTCATCTCTTTCTCTTTGCAGTTCTATTAGTTTTTGCCTCTATTTTGATGCGTGCTTGTCAGGTGACAGGTTGTTATGTGTTCTTGGAGAATTAGGCCCTTTATCATTGTGTAATAATGCTCCTTTCTATCCCTGAGAACTTTCCTTGCTCTGAAGTTTGCTCTAACATTAATATAGCTAGTCCTGCTTTGTTTTGGTTAGTGTTAGCATAGTATATCTTTCTTTATTCATTAACTTTTAATCTGTGTGTGTCTTTATATTTAAAGTGGGTTTCTTGCAGACAATGTAGAGTTGGGTGGTTTGTTTGATAATCTGTCTTTTAATTGGTACACTTACACCACTGACATTTAAAGTGATTAGCAATATATTTGGATTAATATCTAGCATATTTATTACTGCTATTTGTTCCCCCTTTTTCTTATTCCCTTTTTGTCTTCCACTCTTTTTCTATCTTTTGTGGTTTTGATTGAATATTTTATGATTCCTTTTTTCTCCTTTCTTCACATATCAGTTGTATTTTTTTTTACCTTTTTTTCAGTGGCTGCCCTAGAGTTTGCAATATATATTCACAACTAATCCACATTCAAATAACACTATACTGCTTCACAATTAGTGCAAGTACCTTATAATTAAAAAATAATCACAATTCCTCCCTGCCATTCTGTGTGTATCACTGCTTGCATTCATTTCACTAACACAGAAGGATACATAATCAAATGCAGTAGTCCCCCCTTATCTTCAGTGGATACCTTCCAAGACCCCCAGTTGATGCCTGAAATCAAAGATAGTACTGACACTGATTGGCATCAAGTGGAACACACTTCTGTTCACGTCTTCCACCCACAAATTTAATGCCTTTTTCATCTTAACAAAGCACTTATCATGCACTGTGGCTGTAACTTTTGCAGTATGAGGTCTGACAGCAAAACTAGCATGCATTTGTTTTTCTTTCTGCACAGTTCACGGATTGAAATTCATTCTTATTGTAGAATTTAGCAACCTCAGCATTTGGTTTTTTCCCCTTTCCCTATTAAGTAAAAAACTCACCTTTTCATTTAAAGGCAGCACTTTAAGGCTTCCCTTTGGGCTATTCAAACTGCCACCATCACTACTCTTGTGCTTTGGGGCCAAGCACAAGAACTGCGATACTGAGGCAGTTGATCTGATTACCAAAATGGCTACTAAGTGACTGACATGTGGTTAGGGTACACAGCAGAGGTCCCCCACCCCCGTCGGTCGCGGACCTGGACCTGTTTGTGGCTTGTTAGGAACGGGCCGCAGAGCAGAAGGTGAGCACCCGGCAAGCATTACCACCTGAGCTCCACCTCCTGTCAGATCAGCAGCGGCATTAGATTCTCATAGGAACGCTAACCCTATTGTGAACCGGTATGCGAGGGATCTAGATTGAGTGTTCCTTATGAGAATCTAATGCCTGATGCGCTGAGGTGGAACAGTTCCATCCAGAAAGCATCCCCTCACCACCCTGCCGTCCGTGGAAAAATTGTCTTCCACAAAACCGGTCTCTGGTGCCAAAAAAGTTGGGGACCGCTAGTATACAGCATAGATATGCTGGATGAAGGGATGATTCACGCCCCAGGCAGGATGGCATGAGATTTCATCACATGGCTCAGAACGGCGGACAGTTCAAAACTTCCGAATTGTTTATTTCTAGAATTTTCCATTTAATATTGTGTTGTGTTGTGTTGTGTTGTGTTGTGTTGTGTTGTATTGTATTGTATTGTATTGTATTTTTTGAGACAGTGTCTCTCACTCTGTTGCCCAGGCTGGAGTGCAGTGGTGCCATCTCTGCTCACTGCAACCTCCGCCTCCCGGGTTCAAGAGATTTTCCTGCCTCAGCCTCCCGAGTAGCTGGGATTACAGGCATGCGCCACCAGGCCCAGCTAATTTTTTCGTTTTTAGTAGAGATAGGTTTTGCCATGTTGGCCAGACTGGCCTCAAACTCCTGGCCTCAAGCAATCCACCTGTCTTGGTCTCCCAAAATGCTGGGATTACAGGTGTGAGCCACCACGCCCAGCCTCCATTTAATATTTTCGACCTTGGTTGACCATAGGTAAATGAAACCGAAGAAAGTGGAACTGCAGATAAGTGGGAACTATTGTACATTGTTGCTATTATTTTTTTGAACAAACTTCTCTGTGGGATTAATCAAAATAAGAACAAATAAAACTTTTAATTTTACCTTCACTTATTCATTCATTCTTGTTCTTCCTTTATGTAGATATGAGTTTCTGCCTTACATATTTTCCCTTCTCTCTAAAGAACTTACAACATTTCTTGCAAGGCAAATCTATTGGCAATCCATTCCGTCCATTTTTATTTGTCTGAGAAAATCTTTATTTCTCCTTCAGTTTTGAAATATAATTTTGCAGAATTCTAGGTTGGCTTTTCTTTTTATCTCAACACTTTGAATGTTTCACTCCATTCTTTTCCAGCTTGCATGGTTTCTGAGAAGCTGGATGTAATTCTTATCTTTGCTTCTCTGTAAGTTAGGTGTTTTTTTCCCCTCTGGCTTCTTTCCTGATGTTTGGTTTATCTTTAGTTGTTCTGTAGTTTGAATATCCTGAGGCATAGTTTTTTGACATTTACCCTACTTGGTGTTCTCTGAGCTTCCTAGATCTGTGGTTTGGCATCTGACATTAATTTGGTAAAGTTCCCAGTTATTATTGTTTCAGATATTTTTCTTCCCTTCCTTTCGTCTCTTTCTTGTATTGTCATTGCGTGTGTGTTATACCTTTTATATAGTTGTCCCACAGTTCTTGAATATTCTGGGGAGGTTTTCAGTCTTTTTTTCTCTTTGTTTTTCAGTCTTAGCAGTTTCTGTTGAGATATCCTCAAGTTCAGAGATTCCTTCCTCAGCCATGTCCAATGTGCCAATAAGCTCATTATTCTGTAGTTCTGTGTTTTCGATCTCTAGCATTTCTTTTGGGTTTCTTTTTAGAATTTCACCTCTCTGCTTACATTGCCCATCTGCATGCACAGTGTTTACTTTACACATGAAAGCCCTTATCATCTTAATCACAGTTGTTTTAAATTCCCAATTTGGTAATTCCAACACCCCTGCTATATCTGGGTCTGGTTCTGATACTTAACTCTGTTTTTTCACATTATGTTTTTCACCTTTTAGTATGCCTTGTAGTTTTTTCTTTTTTGATGTCATCTGAAATAAAGATAATTTATTTTTCACTTTTCAAATTGAAGGTCTTTTTTTTTTTCTTGCATAATTTTCCTGGCATCACCAGAACAATGTTTAGAGGAAATAATAAAAGTGAACATTCTTGTCTGGTTCCCAATCTTCTGAAGAAAATATTCAGTGTTCAGTCTTTCATCATTAAAAGTGAGGCTGAAGCTGGGCACCGTGGCTCACGCCAGTAATCTCAGCACTTTGGGAGGCCAAGGCAGATGTATTATTTGTGGTCAGGAGTTCAAGATCAGGCAGGCCAACATGGTGAAACCCTGTCTCTATTAAAAATACAAAAATTAGCTGAGTGGTAGTGCATGCTCCTGTAATCTCAGCTACTCTGGAGGCTGAGACAAGAGAATTGCTTGAGCCTGGGAGGCGGAGGTTGTGGTGAGCCGAGATCGCAACATGGCACTCCAGTCCGGGCGACACAGTGAGATGGAGTGAGATCCTGTCTCAAAAAAAAAAAAAAAAAAAAGATGCTAGTCACAGATTTGTAGTCTTTATCAGCCATCTGTAAATAGCAATAGTTTTTTTTCTTTCTATGTAATTTTTTTTTGATAGCCTGACATGATGTACTGGGTAAAGAGAACTTCGTAAATAAGCCTTTAGTAATGTGGTAGTAAGGTGTGGGGTGAGAGGAAGCCTTCCATAGCCGTATGGTTAGGTCTCAGTCTTTTAGTGAGCCCATGCCTCTGGACTGTAAACTTAGGGTTTGGTTCTCAGTTTTTCCCCTTTAGGTGGGACAGGATGGCTAGAGGAGACTTGAGTTGGGCATTTTTCTTGTGTTACTAAGAAGGCTTGAACCAGCTGGTTGGATATTTCCTTTCCCCCAGGTTAGCTAGGCTCTGATAAAACCCCAGCAGATTAGGCTGTGATTTGTTTCTTCCAAGGGCAGGCTTTGGTAAGAAGAACAGAATGTTCTGGAGCATTCAGAATTACTCATTTTCTTTCCTTTTACTGGAATCATTAAGGGATGTTTCTCTCATATTTACTCTCACAAAAATGTGCCATCTTCCCCATCTCCCTTGACTGGGTATCCCTGGAGTTTTTATCTTCCAGACTTGTCCACACTGAGCCTCCAGCAATTTGTGAATTACAGTTCAGGTTCTCTCACCCTGTCACCAGTTCCACATAGGTTTCTGCTCATGAGCTCCTGCTTTGGTAAATTATGATTCTCTGTATTTACCTGTCTTCCCAGTTTGGGGGGCAGCAGTTTGCCCTACAAGCTCACTTCTCTTATGGATCTAAGAAGAGCTGTTGATTTTTCAGGTTATTCAGCTTTTTACTTGTGATTAGGGCAGAGTGACCAGGTCAAAGTTTCTTATATGTTGGACCAGAAATTGGGAGTCCAAGATTTCTTATGCAGAAGGTTTTAAATTATAAATTTGATTTAATGGCTATAGGGGTAATTTGGTTATCAATGTAATCTAGGCAGAGTATTGGTAGTTTGTTATTTTTAAGGAATTGATTGGTCTATTTCTTCAAAGTTGTTGACTACATGACTGTGAGGTTGTTATGTAGTAATATGGTTAGGCTTTGTGTCCCCACTCAAACCACATCTTGAATTGTAATCCCCATAATCCTCGTAATTCCCATGTGTCAAGGGAGAGACCAGGTAGAAGTAATTGAATCATGGGGGCGGTTTCCTCCATGATGTTATTGTGATAGTGAGTGAGTTCTCATGAGATCTGATGGTTTTTATCAGGGGCTCTTCCCCCTTCTCTTGGCACTTCTCCTTCCTGATGCCTTGTGAAGAAGGTGCCCTTCTTCCCCTTCCCGTTCCACCAAAACTGTAAGTTTCCTGAGGCCTCCCCAGCCATGTTGAACTGTGAGTCAATTAAACCTCTTTCCTTTATAAATTACCCAGTCTCAGGCAGTTCTTTATAGCACTGTGAAAATGGACTAATACATGTAGTATTTCCTTATCATCCTTTTACTGGCTGCAGGATCTGTAGTGATATCTTATTTCATTCCTGCTATTGATAATTTTTGTCTTCTCTTTTTTTATTTTTTACCAGTATCGCTAGAGGATTATCAATTTTATTGATTTTTTAAACCACCCTCTTATTTCATTGACTTTCTCTATCATTTTCCTATTTTTTATTTCATTGATTTCTGCTCTTATTATTTCCTTTTTTCTGCTGGGTTTGGGTTTGCTTTGATCTTGTTTTTCTAATTTCTTGAGGTGGGAACTTAGTTTATTAATTTGAGATCTTTCCTCCTTTCTAATGTAAGCATTAGAAATGTAAGTGCTGTAAGTTTCTCAGCATTGCTTTAACTGCATCCCACATATTTTGATATGTTGTAATTTTAATTGCATTGAAATTCTATGTGTTTAAAACTTTTTGTTTGAACTCCATCTTTGACCCATAGGTCATTTAAAAGTGTTTAATTTCTAAGTATTTTAAGAAAATTTTATCTTATTACTGATTCCTAGGTTGTTTCTGTTATGGTTAGAAAAACGTATGATTTTAATTTTAAAACATTTGTTGAGGTTTTATGGCCCAGGAGATGGTCTACCTTGGTGAATGAATGTTCCATGGGCACTGGAAAAAAGTGTATTCTGTTTTTGTTGGGTGGAATGTTTTATATGTGAATTGGGTACTGTTGGTTAATTATATTTTTCAAATATTCTATATCCTTGATGATTTTCCATCTAATAGTTTTCTCATTTGCTGAGCAATCAAAAGCTCTTTAGTTTTAAAGAAGGTTTTTTGGAAGAATCGTCATCCTCAATAATAAACAGTTAAAGACTAATTTCAAAGCAACATGTGCTTTCTTTCCTGCTAGGAATGTCTCTGTTGTTTCCAAACTCAGGCTAGAATCAATCAGTGGTCACTCTCTCCTTTTGCAAATAACCCAAATTATTTTCTAGATTCTTTGTTTTGGATGCAGCTGAATAACCTTCCAACCTGACTTATATTTATAGGTTGCTATTTTCTTCCTATATATTTACATAGTCTGCTAGTTATTCCCCATACTGCCAAATGTCTTCTGAAATAATCAGCTGTCAGAGGTGAGAAAAATCTGTTATACATGATGTGTGGCATAGCACAGAGCTGTGATTAGAAAATGATCTGGAGTATTAAAAATTCAAGCTGTCCTCTTCTAGCTAAGCTTTAAGCAAGTGCTAGTCACCTGCCCAAGGTCATTTGACTTTTGCCAGATTCTGTGTACTTTGAACACTCTTGTAATACTTCTTATGTGGCACCATTTACAACTTCCTTGCATACCGTCTAGATATTTTACATGGAAGTGCCAAGTAAACTGTGCTTAATGTCTTGGATCCATCCAGTCTCTTGGGCCAGAGCTCTGGGAATCCCTAATTGGCGGTTTCTCTGTTATTGCACACATTGCACTTATCTCCTGTGGATTCTGCCTCCAAAATTCCTTTCAAATTTATCTCTTTCTCCTCATCTCCACTGCCACTGGCTTGGTTCAGGCCCTCATCAAGACTTTCCTGGATAATTCCAATAGTATGCACACTGGACTCACCTTGCTTTAATTCATCCTCCATGTTACTACTGTGAGAATAATCTAAATATAAATGAAATCACATTTCTCCTTCTTAAAGTCCTTCTATAAATCTTCTCATAAGTACTGGGATCAAATTCAAGGGATAAGTTAGCTGACAGATATTTGCCTACCTCTCTAATCTCATTTTCACCAACCTCCCTTCTGTGCTTATTTGTAGCCACTTAAACTGCAATTAACTTAAGTTTATGCTGTTTATTGCCCTATGCATTAGCAGCTATTGTTCCTTCTGCCTTACATGAATTTTCTACTCATCCTTCAAGACCTAGGTCAGGCATCATCCCCTCTAAAATGGCTTTCTGGTAGGGGTTGGATGTTTCTCCCATGTTTCACAGCATCTTCTACATGATTCCTTCCATATGAGATGCAGTATTGCACTGTGTTGTGGGCTCTGAAGCCAGAGTATGTGAGTGTAAGTTACCCTTTTTTTTTTTTTTTTTGACAGAGTGTCACTGTCTCACCCAGGCTGGAGTGCAGTGGCATGATCTCAGCTCACTGCCACCTCTGTCTCCTGGGTTCAAGCGATTCTCCTGCCCCAGCCTCCCAAGAAGCTGGGATTACAGGCCTGTGCCACCATGCCCGGCTAACTTTTGTATTTTTAGTAGAGACGGGGTTTCCCCATGTTGGCCATGCTGCTCTGAAACTCCTGACCTCAGGTGATCCGCCCGCCTCGGCCTCCCAAAGTGTTGGGATTACAGGTGTGAGCCATCGCGCCTGGCCATAAATCACCTTTTTATTTATTTTATTTTTTATTTATTTTTATTTTTTAAAGTCCCATTTTCTTATTTATTTATTTATTTATTTTTTATTATTATACTTTAGGTTTTAGGGTACATGTGCACAATGTGCAGGTTTGTTACATATGTATCCATGTGCCATGTTGTTTTGCTGCACCCATTAACTCATCATTTAGCATTAGGTATGTCTCCTAATGCTGTCCCTCCCCCCTCCCCCCACCCCACAACAGTCCCCGGAGTGTGATGTTCCCTTTCCTGTGTCCATGAGTTCTCATTGTTTAATTCCCACCTATGAGTGAGAACATGCGGTGTTTGGTTTTTTGTCCTTGCGATAGTTTACTGAGAATGATGTTTTCCAGTTTCATCCATGTCCCTACAAAGGACATGAACTCATCATTTTTTATGGCTGCGTAGTATTCCATGGTGTATATGTGCCACATTTTCTTAATCCAGTCTATCGTTGTTGGACATTTGGGTTGGTTCCAACTCTTTGCTATTGTGAATAGTGCCGCAATAAACATATGTGTGCATGTGTCTTTATAGCAGCATGATTTATAGTCCTTTGGGTATATACCCAGTAATGGGATGGCTGGGTCAAATGGTATTTCTAGTTCTAGATCCCTGAGGAATCGCCACACTGACTTCCAAAATGGTTGAACTAGTTTACAGTCCCACCAACAGTGTAAAAGTGTTCCTATTTCTCCACATCCTCTCCAGCACCTGTTGTTTCCTGACTTTTGAATGATGGCCATTCTAACTGGTGTGAGATGGTATCTCACTGTGGTTTTGATTTGCATTTCTCTGATGGCCAGTGATGATGAGCATTTTTTCATATGTTTTTTGGCTGCATAAATGTCTTCTTTTGAGAAGTGTCTGTTCATGTCCTTTGCCCACTTTTTGATGGGGTTGTTTGTTTTTTTCTTGTAAATTTGTTTGAGTTCATTGTAGATTCTGGATATTAGCCCTTTGTCAAATGAGAAGGTTGCGAAAATTTTCTCCCATTCTGTAGGTTGTCTGTTCACTCTGATGGTAGTTTCTTTTGCTGTGCAGAAGCTCTTTAGTTTAATTAGACCCCATTTGTCAATTTTGGCTTTCGTTGCCGTTGCTTTTGGTGTTTTAGACATGAAGTCCTTGCCCACGCCTATGTCCTGGATGGTATTGCCTAGGTTTTCTTGTAGGATTTTAATGGTTTTAGGTCTAACATGTAAGTCTTTAATCCATCTTGAATTAATTTTTGTATAAGGTGTAAGGAAGGGATCCAGTTTCAGCTTTCTACATATGGCTAGCCAGTTTTCCCAGCACCATTTATTAAATAGGGAATCCTTTAAATCACCTTTTTAAAATGACTACCTGTGTGACCTCTGCAAGTTTTTTAGCTTTTTTCATTCCTCAGTTTCCCTCTCTGTGAAGTGATAACGGTATCTGTCTCATGTGGTTGCTTTGGGTTTTATATTGAGGTGACAAACAAGGAGTCTTTAGAATTATGCCTACATGAGAGTCAGACGCTCAATGCATGTCAGCTGTTCCCAGTAATTTATTTTCTTTTCAGTTTGCTATTTCATAAGATCCTAAACTTTCAAAGGGATGGAACTAGTCTTTGTTTTCTCAGCATCTAGTGTAAAGAAGGCATTCAATACTTTGTGAATGCATAAATGAACTATAAGCACCATATGTAAGGTGTTATTTTACTTGGTGATACTTTCCTATTCCCCAGTACTTTCTGACACATTTAGCTCATACAAGAACAAGCTAGCAGTGTGCATAGCAAGTCTTTAAACAATTATAGTAAATTATAGCATATACATTATATAAGATAGTATATTATTTATTTCCAAAGCAAGATTTCTTAAGTTAGAGAAGAATAATCTGTAAATTTGATAGAACTTTATTGTTTGGGTGATTTGTTTTGAAAAGTCAGCACTATTCTTTCTTGTTGGTGTGTGGCATCTTCTATGATACCATGTGCCACTAGCTTCAAATTATGACAAAATCCACATATTGCTCATGTTGTTGACATAGGGGAAAATTCTGTTTCCTATCTTCTTTGAATCTCTCACATATTTTTGCATTTTACACAATGTTTCATAATCACATCATGTGTGCAATAGACTAAAAACAAGCAAGCTCCTGCCATCTCCCTGAGAAAAGGCTGCTAAGTGGCACAAGATTTCATTTTCCAGCAACATTGTCTGGCAAATACATAAGACGTTCATGTTCCTCCATTTCTAGATTAATATGTTTTTATTTAATAAAACTAACCACATTGTGTAGCAGTCCATAGTCTTCTGGTTGTCTATATTAGAATTAGGTTTGACTGTGAATGATAGAGACTCAAAATAACAATGGCTTAAACAAGTTAAAAGCTTATTTCTCTATGTAAACAGAAGCAGTCCTGAGCTAGAATGGCAGTTCAACCATCAGAGACCAAGGCTGTCTCCAGCATGCTGCTCTGCCATCCTTAATACACAGTTTCAACTCCTAGTCTAAGAGAGCTGTTCCTTTCCAGCTTTCACATCCTCAGTCCAGCCAGCAGGAAAAGGAAAACACTCTGCTGCTGTTTAAGGACACTCCCTGTAAGTTGTGTATGCATTCCCATTTATCAGAACTTGGTCACAGGGCCACACCCGGCTCAAAGGAAGTCTTGGGAATGTAGTCTTTGTCCTGGGTGGCCACGTGCTCAGCTGAAAATTGTGGGTTCTATTTCTGAGAAGGAATAAATGTATATTAGATGACTACTACCAGTCTGTGCCACTTTGTCTTTGCCATTTAAGTGTCTCAGCTTACTTGTGTCCAAGATTTAAAAAATGGCCTATTGATGTAAAAAATATGTATTTGATCCTTCAGAAAGGGTCAAAATTAGGGTGTTAGCTAGTATAGACTCTTTTTAAATTTTAGAAGCTATGTTAGTTTTATGAATTGACTCCAAAATATTTTTTAAAATATTAATATTGTTATAGAAAATGTTTCTCATAAAGGGGCAATACGAAAATAAAGTGGCATGTGACACCAAAGACACAGGCAACAAAAGACAAAGTAGACAAATTGTACTTCATCAAAATCAAAAGCTTTGTGTATCAACGGCCAGGTGCAGTGGCTCATGCCTGTAATCCCAGTACTTTGGGAGGCTGAGGTGGGAGGATCACTCGAACCCAGGAGTCTGAGACCAGCCTGGGCAACATGACCAGGCCCTGTATCACAAAAAAAAAAAAAAAAAAAGAAAAAAAAAAAAGAAAGAAAGAGATACCTGAGATATCTGAGAAGGGAGAAATATCAAGAATATGTGAAGAACTACAACTCAACAACAAAAAAACCATACAATCCAATTTTAAAAATGGGCAAAGGACTTGAGTAGACATTTTCTAAAGAAACTATAAAAATGGCCAAAAAGCACATGAAAAGATGCACAACATCACTAATCACTAGAGAAATGCAAATAAAAAAACACAAGGAGATACCACTTTTCACCTATTAGAATAGGTATTATTTTTAAAAATCAGTAAATAATGGTTGGCAAGGATGTGGAGAAACTGGAACCCTTGTGTAGTGATGCTGGGAATGTAAAATGTTATGACCTCGGTAAAAAACTGTATGGTGGTTCCTCAAAAAGTTAAAAATAAAATTACCTTATGATCCAGGAATTTCACTTTTGAGTATATACTCAAAAGAATTGAAAACAGGGCCTCAAATGGACATTTATACACTCATGTTCATAACAGTATTATTCACAATAGCCAAAAGGTGGGAGCAATCCAAGTATCTATCACTGGATGAATGGATAATACAAATATTGTGTCTACATGTAATCAAATATTATTCAGCATTAAAAAGAAAGAGAATTCTGATGCATATTACAATATAGATAAGCCTTATAGACATTATGTTAGGTGAAATAAGTTGGTCACTAGAGGACAAGTATTGTCTGATTCTACTTATATAAGGTATCTGCAATAGTCAGATTCATAGAGACAAAAAGTAGAATGGTGGTTGCTGGAGGCTCGGGCGAGGAGGAGTGGAGATATTTTGTTTAATGGGTATGGTTTCATTTTGGGAAGATGAAAGAGTTCTAGAGATGGATGATGGTGATAGCTGTACAATATGAATATATTTAATGCCACTGAACTATACTCTTAAAAATGGTTAAAATGCTAAATTTTATGTAAATTTTGTATTTTACCATTTCATATAAAAATATTTTATATTTTTATACACATGCATTTATAAAATCAGTCCTAAAGCCATTTCTAGAATTTTTTTCCCAAGAATCTTGATCTTATTTTGAAATGTTATTTTTTAAAAAATGCTATAAAACATACACAAAACCGAGATAATAGCATATGGAAAAATTCCCAGTTCCCTTTACTTAATGTTAACACCTCAATTTGTGATAAATATTTTCTGTGAATGATTAGACCATTGCCCCAATTGTTGAGTGCCATTTGTACTCATCTCTCTCATTCCAGTGGTTTGAAAAGACAGCTATGAACTTTTCATATCTGTGAACTGAACTGAACTAAAAAAGCCTTAGAAAACCTGACTTACTATAGATTCTGCGAAAATAGCAGCATCGTACAGACCAAGAGTTGGCTAACATTTCTGTAAAAAGCCAGATAGTAAATAAATGTATTAGGCTTTGTAGACCACATTAGGCCTGTTGAATAGTCTTTAAAAAATTTTTTTAAACATCCCTATAAAAATATAAAAACTCTTCTTAGCTAGTGGGGCCCTGAAGTAAAAGGCTATAATTTGCTGACCTCTGGAAGACCATGAAGCCCTTCTGTCACCAAGCCACAGTTAATAGGTAGATGTGGGCATGTGATAAAGGTAAGCCAATCTTTAGAGTGCCAGCAACCTCTCTCTGGGCCTGACTCAAATAGAATGAGTGAAGCACATTGGGTTTATTTCCTGAAACTCTGATAAGGAAGCATGTAGAAGTAAGCCACCCCAGGAGGAACAGAGTGGGTCCTAAGTGAGAGACGAGGGAGTGGTTATTCCCTAGAATAGGCTCAGTTCCAATCCCACTGTATATGTATAATAAACTACTTTTTCTTGAGGGAATTTATGGGTTCCTTGTAAGCAGAAGAACCTAAATTACTTTCATCGATTACAAATGTAAATTGATAAAACAGAAGACAGCCTGACAATATTTAATAAAGTTGAATATGGGCATATTAGTGATCCAGCAATTCCATGCTTAGATAGTTTTCCTAAAAATTATTGAACATGTGTACCAGAGGATATTTATAATAACACTCACAGCATGTAGCAGAGGGTCCACAGAGACTCTTTTAACCTGATCAAATCCCAGCTCTGCTCCTTACACAGCTGTGTGACCTTGGATAAATTGCGTAATTCTCTGTGCCCCATTTTCCTGACCTGTGGGGTGAGAACAATTATTTTATCCTTACAAGGTTGTCATGGGGGTTAAATAATATACATAGAGTACTGGGCACAATCCAAATGCTATATTTTTAGCTATTATTACAACTCTCATTATTATAACATCATTGTTCATAATAGTAAAAAACTGAAAACAAGCTAAACCTCTATCACTAGAGCATGGGTAAATAAATTGCAGTATGTTTATACTATAGAATCTTATAGCATAGGAGTAAAAAGAATGAACTAGAGCCCCATATATCAATAGGTACAAATCTTGGACACATAGTGTTAAAAGAAAAGTCCAGGCACAGAAGAACACATGTAGTATGATCCCTATGTTATAACATAAGCAAAATTAAACCTATTCTTTAGAGACACACATATAGGTAGCAACATACAAAGAAAAAATGGGAAAGAAACAAAACTCAAGATAGTGAACAGGCAGATGGGATTGGGAAAGAGCTTCAGAGACCTTTGTGAAGTTCTTAAGTTCATAAATTTGGTGGTAAGTTCATAATTGTTCTATGTTATAAATGTGGAACAATTAACCTCAATGAACCAAATCTTTAAGAAATTTTCTTCAAGAAAGTTTACATGGACATGAACTGAGCTGGTGGAAAATCCGGAAATAAGAATGAAAACAAATAGTTTTGATAGTTAATATGCTCTTTCAAGAATTCATTCAGGAACTAAATTGGTTGAATGAAATTTGCTCTACGAAACACTTTTTGATGGAAATTTATCACTGCTAGTATACTTATTAGGATGTTTGTCTTAATATATCTCAATAAATTCAAAGTCATTATGATCTGATGGTCATATTTAGCTGAATAAAATCATCCTGTGCATAGTTAACAAAAACTTATGGTCCAATAGACATCAAATTTATATAATGAGCTTTACATATTCATAGGAAAAACAAGGTTTTGACAGAAGTCTGGGTGGGAATCAGGTGTCAGGTAAACCTAAATGGCCAACTAGCTAAAAGGCAAAATAGCAAGAAAGTATTCATCTCTGGAGATAAGAGAATCTTGGCTACAGCCTTCCAAGATTGAACCAAGAAGAAATTTAATAACTGAATAGACCAATAATGAGTTCCAAAATTAAGTCACTAATAAAAAACCTACCAACCAGAAAAACGCCCTTGGACCAGATGGATTCATAGCCAAATTCTACCAGATATATAAAGAAGACCTGGTAGGCCAGGCACAGCAGCTCATGCCTGTCATCCTAGCACTTTGGGAGGCTGAGGTGGGTGGATTATTTGAGGACAGGGGTTCAAGACTGACCTGGGAAACATGGCAAGACCCTGTCCCTACAAAAAGTACAAAATTCACTAGGTGTGGTGGTGCATGCCTATAGTTCCAGCTACCTGGGGGGCTGAGGTGGGAGGATCGCTTGAGCCCAGGAGGTCAAGGCTGCAGTGAGCTGTGATCACACACCACTGCACTCCATCCTGGGCAACAGAGTAAGGCCCTACCTCAAAAAAAAAAAAAAACAAAACAAAAAAAAAAAAAAAAAAAAAAAGAAGAGCTGGTATCAATTCTACTGAAAGTATTTCAAAAAAAATTTGAGAAGGAAGGACTCTTCCTTAACTCATTCATTGAGGCCAGCATCATTCTGATACCAAAACCTGGCAGAAACTCAATGAAGAAGAAAACTTGAGGCCAATATCCCTGATGAACATAGATGCAAAAATCCTCAACAAAATACTAGCAAATGGAATCCAGCAGCACTTCAAAAAGCTAATCCACCTTGATCACGTAGGCTTTATCCCTAGGAGGCAAGTTTGGTTCAATATATGCCAATCAATTAATGCAATTCATCACATAAACAGAACTAAAAACAAAAGCCACATAATCATATCAATAGATGCAGAAAAGGCTTTTGATAAAATTCAACACCTGTTCATGTTAAAAACCCTCAACAAACTAGGCATCAAAGGAACATGCCTCAAAATAATAAGGGCCATATATGACAAGCTCATAGCCAACATCATACTGAATGGGCAAAAGCTGGAAGCATTTCCCTTGAGAAATGGAAAAGAAGGATGCTCACTCTCACTACTCCTATTGAACATAGTACTGGAAGTCCTAGCCAAAGCAATTAGGCAAGAGAAGGAAATAAAAGGCATCTAAATAGGAGGAGAGGAAGTCAAACTATCTCTCTTCATGGATGATATGATTCTGTACCTAGGAAACCCCATAGCCTCTGCACAAAAGCTCCTAGAACTGATAACTTTAATAAAGTTTCAGGATAAAAAAATCAATGTACAAAAATCAGTAGCATTTCTATATACCAATAATGTCCAAGCTGAGAGCTGAATAAAAAATGCAATCCTATTCATAATCACCACAAAAAGAATAAAATGCATAGAAATACAGCTAACCAGGGAGATGAAAGATCTCTACAACAAGAATTACAGTGAAATACTGCTGAAAGAAATCAGAGATGACACAAGCAAATAGAAAAATATTCCATGCTAATGGATAGGTTCTAATAGTCAAAGCCATCCTAAGCAAAAAGAACAAAACTGGAGGCAATCTGACTTCAACTGTACTACAAGGCTACAGTAACTGAAACAGCCTGGTACTGGTATAAAAACAGACACATAGACCAATGAGGCATGTTAAACAACCCAGAAATAAAGCCACACACCTACAATCATCCGATCTTTGACAAAGTCAATAATAAGCAATGGGGAAAGGATTCCCTAATCAATAAATGGTGCTGGAATAACTGGCTAGCCATATGCAAAAGACTGAAACTGGACCCATGCCTTTCACCATATACAGAAATCAACTTGAGATGGATTAAAGACTTAAACTTAGAACCTAAAACTATAAAGACCCTAGTGGGGAGAACCTAGCAAATACTATTTATTTTGGACATAGACTTTGGCAAAGATTTCATGACAAAGGCTCTAAAAACATTTGCAACAAAACAAAGAAATTGATAAATGGGACTTAATTAAACTAAAGAGCTGGGACACAGCAAAAGAAACCATCAACAGGGTAAACCGATAGTCTACAGAAGGGGAGAACATTTTTGCAAACTAAATATCTGACAAAGGTTTAATATCCAGAATCTGTAAGGAGCTTAAACAAGCAAAAAAGAAACCACCTCATTAAAAAATGGGCAAAGAACATAAACAGACACTTCTCAAAAGAAGACATACAGGTAACCAACAGGCATATGAATAAATGCTCAACATCATTCATCATTAGAGAAATGCAAATCGAAACTACAATGAGATACTATCTCACTCCAGTCAGAATGGCTATTATTAAAAAGTCAAAAAAGATGTTGGCAAGGTTGTGGAGAAAAGAGAATACTCATACACTCCTGGTGGGAATGCAAATTAGTTCAGCCACTGTGGAAAACAGTTTGGTGATTTCTCAAAGAACTTAAAACAGAATTACCACTAGACCCAGCAATCCCATTACTGGATATATGCTCAGAGGAATATGAATTATTATATCATAAAGACACATGCATGTGCATGCTTATTGCAGCACTTTTCATAATAGCAAAGACATGTAATCAACCTAGATGTCCATCAACAGTGGACTGGATAAAGAAAATGTGGTACATATACCCCATGGAATGCTATGCAGCCATAAAAGAATGAAATCATGTTCTTTGCAGCAATATGATGCAGCTAGAGGCCATTATCCTAAGTGAATTAGTGCAGCAACAGAAAACCAAATACTGCACATTCTCATAAGTCGGTGTTAAACATTGAGTATACATGGACACAAAGGCAGGAACAATAGACACCAAGACTCGCTTGAGGATGAAGGGTGGGAGGAGGGTGAGGATAAAAAGCTACCTATTGGGTACTATGCTCACTATGTGAGTGATGAAATCATTCGTACACCAAACCCCAGTGACACACAACTTATCCATGTAACAAACCTGCACATGTACACCCTGATCCTAAAATAAAAGTTGGAAGAAAAAATAAATAAATAAAAAAGAATGAATTCAATGTTGAGGTGATCATTTGGTTGATAAGTTTGATCAATGAAGCTGGCACATGCAGTTTAGGAGTGGACATATCTGTGGACCACTTCACTTCCAAAAGCCGCTGCATAGTTAGCTGTTTTCTGAGGCAACAGCAAATACACTGCCTTCAGGATATCTTCAGCGGGGAGAGTACAGCGATTTCTGAAATACATCAGCCTGTAAGCTTTCATGGTAATATGTTGAAAGAAGAAGTTAATCAGAGCCTTCATGAGGTCCAAGGTGCGAGACGATATGCCTCTATGGGGCACCACTTCCTTTAGGACCTTGTTTACGAAGAATGAGTAATTTCCGTGGCCAAAATCAATGCTGGAATGTGCTTTCTTTGCTTTCTTTCTGGAGGTTGGGCTTTGATGTCTTTTCGAGTACTTATACTTTTTGGTGCTGGATCTAGCCATTGTGGAGGTTGTTCCTCTGATCAGTTATGAATGGAGAGGAGAAGGGTCCAAGAATAGGTGGGAGTGCTCATCTTTATTATTATTATTATTATTATTATACTTTAAGTTCTAGGGTACATGTGCACAACGTGCATGTTTGTTACATATGTATACATGTGCCATGTTGGTGTGCTGCACCCGTTAATTAATCACTTACATTAGGTATATCTCCTAATGCTATCCCTCCCCCCTCCCCCCCACCTCACCACAGGCCCCGGTGTGTGATGTTCCCCACCCTGTGTACAGCTGTTCTCATTGTTCAATTCCTAACTATGAGTGAGAACATGTGGTGTTTGGTTTTCTGTCCTTGCGATAGTTTTCTGAAAATGATGGTTTCCAGCTTCATCCATGTCCCTACAAAGGACGTGAACTCATCTTTTTTTATGGCTACATAGTATTCCATGGTGCATATGTGCCACATTTTCTTAATCCAGTCTATCATTGATGGACATTTGGGTTGGTTCCAAGTCTTTGCTATTGTGAATAGTGCTGCAATAAACATACGTGTCCATGTGTCTTTATAGCGGCATGATTTATAATCCTATGGGTATATGCCCAGTAATCAGATGGCTGGGTCAATAGGTATTTCTAGTTCTATATCCTTGAGGAATCGCCACACTGACTTCCACAATGGTTGAACTAGTTTACAGTCCCACCAACAGTGTAAAAGTGTTCCTATTTCTCCACATCCTCTCCAACACCTGTTGTTTCCTGACTTTTTAATGATTGCCATTCTAACTGGTGTGAGATGATATTTCATTGTGGTTTTGATTTGCATTTCTCTGATGGCCAGTGATGATGAATATTTTTTCATGTGTCTGTCAGCTGCATAAATGTCTCCTTTTGAGAAGTGTCTGTTCATATCGTTTGCCCACTTTTTGATGGGGCTGTTTTTTTTTCTTGTAAATTTGTTTAAGTTCTTTGTAGATTCTGAATTTTAGCCCTTTGTCAGATGGGAAGATTGTAAAAATTTTCTCCCTTTCTGTAGGTTGCCCATTCACTCTGATGGTAGTTTCTTTTGCTGTGCAGAAGCTCTTTAGTTTAATGAGATCCCATTTGTCAATTTTGGCTTTTGTTGCCATTGCTTTTGGTGTTTTAGTCATGAAGTCCTCACCCATGCCTATGTCCTGAATGGTATTGATGAGGTTTTCTTCTAGGGTTTTTATGGTTTTAGGTCTAACATGTAAGTCTTTAATCCATCTTGAATTAATTTTTGTATAAGGTGTAAGGTAGGGACCCAGTTTCAGCTTTCTACATATGGCTAGCCAGTTTTCCCAGCACCATTTATTAAATAGGGAATCCTTTCCCCATTTCTTGTTTTTGTCAGATGGTTGTAGAGATCAGATGGTTGTAGATCTGTGGTATTATTTCTGAGGGCTCTATTCTGTTCCATTGGTCTATATCTCTGTTTTGGTACCAGTACCATGCTGTTTTGGTTACTGTAGCCTTGCATTATAGTTTGAAGTCAGGTAGCATGATGCCTCCAGCTTTGTTCTTTTGGCTTAGGATTGTCTTGGCAATGTGGGCTTTTTTCTGGTTCCATATGAACTTTAAAGTAGTTTTTTCCAATTCTGTGAAGAAAGTCATTGGTAGCTTGATGGGGATAGCATTGAATCTATAAATTACCTTGGGTAGTATGGCCATTTTCACGATATTGATTCTTCCTATACATGAGCATGGAATGTTATTCCATTTGTTTGTGTCTTCTTTTATTTCGTTGAGCAGTGGTTTGTAGTTCTCCTTGAAGAGGTCCTTCACATCCCTTGTAAGTTGGATTCCTAGGTATTTTATTCTCTTTGAAGCAATTGTGAATGGGAGTTCACTCATGATTTGGCTCTCTGTTTGTCTGTTATTGGTGTATAAGAATGCTTGTGATTTTTGGCCAGGCGCGGTGGCTCACGCCTGTAATCCCAGCACTTTGGGAGGCCGAGGCGGGTGGATCACGAGGTCAGGAGATCGAGACCATCCTGGTTAACACGGTGAAACCCTGTCTCTACTAAAAATACAAAAAAAAAAAATTAGCCGGGCGAGGTGGCGGGCGCCTGTAGTCCCAGCTACTTGGGAGGCTGAGGCAGGAGAATGGCGTGAACCCCAGGGGGCGGAGCCTGCAGTGAGCCGAGATCGCGCCACTGCACTCTAGCCTGGGCGACAGCGAGACTCCATCTCAAAAAAAAAAAAAAAAAAAGCTTGTGATTTTTGTACATTGACTTTGTATCCTGAGACTTTGCTGAAGTTGCTTATCAGCTTAAGGAGATTTTGGGCTGAGATAATGGGATTTTCTAGATATACAATCATGTCATCTGCAAACAGGGACAGTTTGACTTCTTCTTTTCCTAATTGAATACCCTTTATTTCTTTCTCCTGCCTGATTGCCCTGGCCAGAACTTCCAACACTATGTTGAATAGGAGTGGTGAGAGAGGGCATCCCTGTCTTGTGCCAGTTTTCAAAGGGAATACTTCCAGTTTTTGCCCATTCAGTATGATATTGGCTGTGGGTTTGTCATAAATAGTTCTTATTATTTTGAGATATGTCCCATCAATACCTAATTTATTGAGAGCTTTTAGCATGAAGGGCTGTTGAATTTTGTCAAAGGTTTTTTTCTGCATCTGTTCAGATAATCATGTGGTTTTTGTCTTTGGTTCTGTTTATATGCTGGATTACATTTATTGATTTGCATATGTTGAACCAGCCTTGCACCCCAGGTATGCAGCCAACTTGATCATGTTGGATAAGCTTTTTGTTGTGCTGCTGGATTCGGTTTTCCAGTATTTTATTGAGGATTTTTGCATCAATGTTCGTCAGGGATATTGGTCTGAAATTCTCTTTTTTTGTTGTGTCTCTGCCAGGCTTTGGTATCAGGATGATGTTGGCCTCATAAAATGAATTAGGGAGGATTCCCTCCTTCTCTATTGATTGGAATAGTTTCAGAATGAATGGTACCAGCTCCTCTTTGTACCCCTGGTAGAATTCAGCTATGAATCCATCTGGTCCTGGACTTTTTTTGATTGGTAGGCTATTAATTATTGCCTCAATTTCAAAACCTGTTATTGGTCTACTCAGGGATTCAACTTCTTCCTGGTTTAGTGTTTGGAGGGTGTATGTGTTGAGGAATTTATCTGTTTCTTCTAGATTTTCTAGTTTATTTGCATAGAGGTGCTTATAGTATTCTCTGATGGTAGTTTGTATTTCTGTGGGATGGGTGGTGATATCCCCTTTATCATTTTTATTGCACCTATTTGATTCTCTTATCTTTTCTTCTTTATTAGTCTTGTTAGCGGTCTATCAATTTTGTTGATCTTTTCAAAAAACCAGGTCCTGGATTCATTGATTTTTTGAAGGGTTTTTTGTGTCTCTATCTCCTTCAGTTCTGCTCTGATCTTAGTTATTTCTTGCCTTCTGATAGCTTTTGTATGTGTTTGCTCTTGCTTCTCTAGTCCTTTTCATGGTGATGTTAGGGTGTCAATTTTAGATCTTTTCTGCTTTCTCTTGTGGGCATTTAGTGTTATAAATTTCCGTCTACACACTGCTTTGAATATGTCCCAGAGATTCTGGTATGTTGTGTCTTTGTTCTCATTGGTTTCAAAGAACATCTTTATTTCTGCCTCATTTCTTTATGTACCCAGTAGTCATTCAGGAGCAGGTTGTTCAGTTTCCATGTAGTTGGGTGGTTTTGAGTGAGTTTCTTAATCGTGAGTTCTAGTTTGATTGCACTGTGGTCTGAGAGACAGTTTGTTATAATTTCTGTTCTTTTACATTTGCTGAGGAGTGCTTTACTTCCAACTATGTTGTCAATTTTGGAATAAGTGTGATGTGGTGCTGAGAAGAATGTATATTCTGTTGATTTGGGGTGGAGAGTTCTGCAGATGTCTATTAGGTCCGCTTGGTGAAGAACTGAATGTATATTCTGTTGATTTGGGGTGGAGAGTTCTGCAGATGTCTATTAGGTCTGCTTGGTGCAGAGCTGAATTCAATTCCTGGATATCCTTGTTAACTTTCTGTCTCATTAATCTGTCTAATGTTGACAGTGGAGTGTTAAAATCTCCCATTATTATTGTGTGGGGTTCTAAGTCTCTTTGTAGGCGTCCAAGGACTTGCTTTATGAATCTGAGTGCTCCTGTATTGGGTGCATATATATTTAGGACAGTTAGCTCTTCTTGTTGAATTGATATCTTTACCATTATGTAATGGCCTTCTTTCTTTGTCTCTTTTGATCTTTGTTGGTTGAAAGTCTATTTTATCAGAGACAGGATTGCAACCCCTGCTTTTTTTGTTTTCCATTTGCTTGGTAGATATTCCTCCATCCCTTTATTTTGAGCCTATGTGTGTCTCTGCACGTGAGATGGGTCTCCTGAATACAGCACACTGATGGGTCTTGACTCTTTATCCAATTTGCCAGTCTGTGTCTTTTAATTGGAGTATTTAGTGCATTTACATTTAAGGTTAATATTGTTATGTGTGAATTTGATCCTGTCGTTATGATGTTAGCTGGTTATTTTGCTCGATAGTTGATGCAGTTTCTTCCTAGCCTCGATGGTCTTTACAATTTGGCATGTTTTTGCAGTGGCTGGTACCGGTTGTTCCTTTCCATGTTTAGTGCTTCCTTCAGGAGCTCTTGTAAGGCAGGCCTGGTGGTGACAAAATCCCTCAGCATTTGTTTGTCTGTAAAGGATTTTATTTCTCCTTCACTTATGAAGCTTAGTTTGGCTGGATATGAAATATTGGGTTGAAAATTCTTTTCTTTAAGAATGTTGAATATTGGCTCCCACTCTCTTCTGACTTGTAGAGTTACTGCCGAGAGATCCACTGTTAGTCTGTTGGGCTTCCCTTTGTGGGTAGCCTGACCTTTCTCTCTGGCTGCCCTTAACATTTTTTTCATTCATTTCAACTTTGGTGAATCTGACAATTATGTGTCTTGGAGTTGCTCTTCTCAGGGAGTATCTTTGTGGCATTCTCTGTATTTCCTGAATTTGAATGTTGGCCTGCCTCGCTAGGTTAGGGAAGTTCTCCTGGATAATATCCTGAAGAGTGTTTTCCAACTTGGTTCTGTTCTCCCTGTCACTTTCAGGTACACCAGTCAGACGTAGATTTGGTCTTTTCACATAGTCCCATAATTCTTGGAGGCTTTGTTCATTTCTTTTTATTCTTTTTTCTCTAAACTTCTCTTCTCACTTCATTTCATTCATTTGATCTTCAATCACTGATGTCCTTTCTTCCAGTTGATCAAATCAGCTACTGAAGTTTGTGCATTCGTCACATAGTTCTCGTGCCATGGTTTTCAGCTCCATCAGGTCATTTAAGGACTTCTCTACACTGTTTATTGTAGTTAGCCATTCTTCTAATCTTTTTTCAAGGTTTTTAGCTTCTTTGTGATGGGTTAGAACATGCTCCTTTAGCTCGGAGAAGTTTATTATTGCCGATCGTCTGAAGCCTTCTCTCACCTTGTCAAAGTCATTCTCTGTCCAACTTTGTTCCGTTGCTGGCAAGGAGCTGCATTCCTTTGGAGGAGAAGAGGCACTCTGATTTTTAGAATTTTCAGCTTTTCTGCTCTGGTTTCTCCCCATCTTTGTGGTTTTATCTACCTTTTGTCTTTGATGATGGTGATGTACAGATGGGGTTTTGGTGTGGATGTCCTTTCTGTTTGCTAGTTTTCCTTCTAACAGTCAGGATCCTCACCTGCAGGTCTGTTGGAGTTTGCTGGAGGTCCACTCCAGACCCTGTTTGCCTGGGTATCACCAGTGGAGGCTGCAGAACAGCAAATATTGCAGAACAGCAGATGTTGCTGCCTGATCCTTCCTCTGGAAGCTTCATCTCAGAGGGGCACCCGGCTGTATGAGGTGTCAGTCACCCCCAGCTGGGAGGTGTCTCCCAGTTAGGCTACTTGGGGGTCAGGGGCCCACTTGAGGAGGCAGTCTGTCCATTCTCAGATCTCAAACTCTGTTCTGGGAGAACCACTACTCTCTTCAAAGCTGTCAGACAGGGATGTTTAAGTCTGCAGAAGTTTCTGCTGCCTTTTGTTCAGCTATGCCCTGCTCCCAGAGGGGAGTCTACAGAGACAGGCAGGCCTCCTTGAGCTGTTGTGGGCTCCACCCAGTTCGAGCTTCCAGGCCACTTTGTTTACCTACTCAAGCCTCAGCAATGGTGGATGCCCCTCCCCCAGGCTTGGTGCCACCTTGCAGTTTGATCTCAGACTGCTGTGCTAGCAGTGAGCGAGGCTCCATGGGTGTAGGACCCTCCGAGCCAGGCACAGGATATAATCTCATGGTGTGCCATTTGCTAAGGCTGTTGGAAAAGCGCAGTATTAGGGTGGGAGTGTTCTGATTTTCCAGGTACCGTTGGTCACAGCTTCCCTTTGATAGGAAAGGGAATTCTGGGACCCCTTGCACTCCCTGGGTGTGGCGATGCCCTGCCCTGCCCCATGTGCTGCACCCACTATCTGACAAGCCCCAGTGAGATGAACCCGGTACCTCAGTTGGAAATGCAGAAAACACCCATCTTCTGTGTTGCTCATGCTGGGAGCTGCAGACTGGAGCTGTTCCCATTCATCCATCTTGGAACCTCCCCACTGGGAGTGCTCATCTTTATAGAGACATGTCACAGTCAGACTTCAGAGACTTCTCTCTGATTGGAGGTTGCTTTACCTATGTCACAATCACCTAGCAATAGCACTGATTTGTTGTTAAGGGCAAATCTTGTTCTTGACCAACTTAAAGCTTTCCTAAGAAGGAGGATTGAGGCTGATTTCAGGGCAGAAAAGAGGAGTGCTCATTCTTTCAACTTTGTTTCTTAGCAATTTGCAAGCATAATATACAATATCCTCAGAATTGCAAAATCCCATCAAACTGGGAGGGTTCGTGAAAGGGAAGGAAAGTTGCCATAGGCCTTTTCTCAGGGCCACTGTGTTCATAAAAGCATTCATAAATTCATTTTTTGAGCAAATGAATAATTAAATAAGCCACTAAAGTCTCAAAATGATTATTTTATAAAAAAAAGTGTGGCTAATCTGGTTTAAGAATTGTGACCATTAGTTTAAAAATGCTTAAGTTATTGTCTAGACTCACACTCCGCAGGAGTGAGTATGTGCAACCGAAGAATAAAACAAAAACTCCCCTATTTTATTGTTAAAATTGTGACATGTGGACTGTATTTTTTAACCTTTTATAGTGACATATCATTCTTGCAAATTTCACAGATTTCATTGCATGGCCTGCCTTTACTTGATATTGTAGTTCTTTTTTTTTTGTTTTATTTTGTTTTTTTGCAGAGACAAGTGAACATTTATTTTTATGCCTTTCTTCCTATGCGTATTTCAAGTCTTTTTCAAAACAAAGCCCCAGGACTCTCCAGATTCAATTATGTCCTTGGACTTGGTCGACTGCTGCAGGAGTTTTAGGGAGCCTTGTACAAATGCTAGAGTGACTCATTTACCAACATTAAACCCTAGGATAGATGCAACAAAGCAGGACTCCTTCCACCATGGAATGTGCTGATTTCAGACGACGCAGCACCCAATGTAGAAAATGCTAGAATTTTTCCTTGGAACTGGACTGTGATGAGTGAGAGGTGCTTGCCATGAACATAAGCTACTGTCTTTTCTTTTCTTTTTTTGAGATGGAGTTTCGCTGGTTGCCCAGGCTGGAGTGCAATGGTGTGATCTCGGCTCACTGCAACTTCTGCCTCCTAGGTTCAAGTGATTCTCCAGCCTCAGCCTCAGCCTCCCGAGTAGCTGGGATTACAGGCACATGCCACCATGCCCAGCTAATTTTTGTATTTTTAGTAGAGACGGCATTTCTCCATGTTGGTCAGGCTGGTCTTGAACTCCCAACCTCAGGTGATCCACCTGCCTCAGCCTCCCAAAGTGTTGGGATTACAAACATGAGCCACCACGCCCGGCCAGCTAATGTCTTTTCTTTGACCCTTCCTTTCCAGTTTTTGAAGATAAAGCAGGAAATAATCTTCTCCGAAGATACTTGCTAAAAATTCCCAAAACAACAAAACACATGCTTCCTCTTCATTGATAAAAATTTACCACAGTTTGGCACCTGGGTCTGGTTCAGCTGGCAGATGAGCTGATTGATGCGTTCACCCCAATAGCCAGGTGTGCCCATCTCCTTGAGGAAGCCCGCTCTATTTTTGGTAGCATGACGGGCCACTGAGAGGTGGAAAGGGCGCAAGAACCACGAGATCTCCTGGAAATGCTTCCCTGGAAAGGCAATTTCATGAACGAGGTCTTCCAAGCAAATGACATCAAACTTCCCCAGGCGCTCCTCAATCACTGTGTTGTCTGTCAGAGGGATGGTCTTATTCTTGACCTTGGCTTGTCTATGTTTCAAAATGAGTTCTCGAACAGACTTCAGATTTGGAAATCCCCAGGTCACATAAGGTTCCACTATACACAGCATTTTTAGATTCCGGGGGGTGACTTTTACAAAGACACCACTAAAAATTTTCTTCAGGCAAAGTCTTGCAATGGTTCTCTGCACCAGTAAACTCATGCCATCAATCCTTTCGATGCATACAACAAAGGCCAAGGAATGTTTATATGGCAATTCCAAGGCATGAGGTTCCACTTCCAGTCATCTGAGACATAGCTTGTCACGATTCTGCCACCAGGAATCATGTAGGAATGATTCCAGTCGCTTAAACCTGAGCCCTTTTCCTTTCTTCTGCTCCTTCTTTGCCAAAAGTGCCTGCTTTGCCTGGGTGGCTTTGAGGGCTCAATAGGCCTCCCTGTTTTTCAGGAGATTTTCTGGAACCAAAGGGATTTTCCTTTGCTCTTGCTCCGCCATCTTTCTAATGGTGCAGCTACTGATCATCTACTTGATATTGTAGTTCTGTCATTAACCAAAAGATGTTTGTAGGGTCACTCTTGAACATGTGCTTTTAAAACATATTTCATTTGCTCTCTTAATCAAATTTATCCTTAAGTAAAAGAAAAAGACATACAAGTAACTATAAAAATAATAGGCTTGGGGCCAGGCGCAGTGGCTCACGCTTGTAATCCCAGCACTTTGGGAGGCCGAGGCAGACGGATCACGAGGTCAGGAGATCAAGACCACGGTGAAACCCCATCTCTACTAAAAATACAAAAAATTAGCCGGGCGTGGTGGCGGGCACCTGTAGTCCCAGCTACTCGGAGAGGCTGAGGCAAGAGAATGGCGTGA